>NW_026731806.1:0-97500 GCF_028476545.2 Physella acuta
GGATTGGCCGGCCAATGCGCGGATTGGCCGGCTCTCTTGGCCAAAGCCCGAAGAACTTAGAACTAAGATCGTATTTCGTACATTGGCCGGCCAATGCGCGCACTGGCCGGGACGTACTGGCCAAAGTCTGAAGTGCTTAAACTTGACAGCGTATTTTGTACATTGGCCGGCCAATGCGGGCATTGGCCGGGATGTCCTGGCCAATGTTCTTTCTAGACTAAGTTGTGATCGCGTTTTCATTATTCAGGGTGCGGTTTCATTGTGAGTAACGTATTGTTTAGCAGTTGTTTGTGAATCAAGTTATTTCTGAACTAAAGAACATGTGGCCTGAACTTAAACTAGTTCACGGAAAACCAAGGCATAGCCAAAGCCAAGGTTCAGTCGAACGTGCCAACCAAGATGTTCAAAACATGATGATGACATGGATGCAAACAAATGAATCAGCTCATTGGGCTGAGAGTCTCAAATTCATTCAATTTTTGAAAAATCGTTCTTTTCATCAAGGAATCCAACAATCACCATACAAAGCCTTATTTGGATGCAAAGCAAAAGTGGGACTTAGCACTTCAAATCTACCAAGAGAGGCTCTCAATAAAATAGTTACTGAGGAAGATCTTGAGAACATTGAACAAGAAATGGAGGTTGCCATAAATGCAACTACATCCTCAGCTAACACATCTGCTGCCGTGGCGGAACTTCCAGACCAGTTGCGTGACAATAATGTGGCCAACAGATTCTGTGTAGTTAGTTTGTGAAAAACATTGTAGTGCAGCTCATTCTTGTGGATCCTGTGGCAAAGATGTCCATGCTATTTGTGGAGTACCCAATGAAGCAGACGAAGGGTACGGAGGGAACATTACCTGCAGATTGTGTCACAACAAACAAGACATCATGGAACACAGGTCAGCAGCTCATACTGGCTTGCAAAATCAAGGTGCTAAGATGCTTAAAACATCAAATACAAAATTTAAAGATGGTGAAGTGGGTGACAATGTACGCATCCGTTTTCCAGATGTTGACATAGGTCACGGTGATCCCCGAAGCGTGATTGCAGTTGTTATGAGCGTCAAGGGGGGGGGGGTTTCTACAAATTAGGAACGGAACATGGTGTTCTAAAACAACTGTATGCTAGAAGTGAGTTTTCAATTCTTCACGAAAAACTGCTCTTATTGTCGTCAGTTGGCACCGAGGAAAAATCACTACGAACCATCGCATCTTCACAATCATTGACTGGGGGCCAAGGCTACACTCGCTGCAATTGCACAACCAAGTGCATAACAAATCGCTGCAAGTGTAAAAATAACAAGCTCCTATGTAATTCTAAATGCCATAAAAGTTCAACTTGTTGTAACAAATTATAATATTGATTGATTGAGACTATAGTACAATAAAAATTTTGAATGTTTCTGTCATTTACTTTAATTAATAATCAATAAAGACTTAATTTCATGATCCTTCCGGCATTAAAAAACCCAAAATCTGCTCATGATTTTCTAATTCGGACTTTGGCCGGTCGTCCCTAGCCAGATGATCTTCTAATTAAGACTTTGGCCGGTCCACCATGGCCAGTCTGCGGATTGGCCGGCCAAAAGCCGAAATCAAGGAAAGTTTCGGACTTTGACCGACCTATAAGAGGCGATATTGGCCAATGCGCGGATTGGCAGGCCTATCCGCGCGTTGGCCGACTTCGGGCTTTGACCGTAACATATATATATATATGTATATGTATGTATATATATATATATATATATATATATATATATATATATATATATATATATATATATATATATATATATATATATATATATATATATATATATATATATATATATATATATATATATATATATATATATATATATATATATATATATATATATATATATATATATATATATATATATATATATATATGTGTGTGTGTATAGTAGTGCGGAATATATATTTATATATATATATATATATATATATATATATATATATATATATATATATATATATATATATATATATATATATATATATACAAACGTTCTATATTTCTTACCGAAGCCAACTGCTGCTCCAGCTTTGGAAGAGAAAAAGAAAATGGACGTAAAGTTACATTTTTTAACTTTTCATTAAATAACCGTTTTAATAAGACTAAAAGGAAGAAAATATATTATTTTCTTTGAATATATAATAATGCACCTTTATTTAGATAACTTTAAAGAAAAGCGTGGGTCGCTTCTTAAATTTTAAATATTCAATAGATCAAATAGTGTCCCATGCTTTTCTTTATAGATATTTAAATATTGGTGCATAATTATATAATTAAAGAAACGTAATTATAAAAAAACTTTCTATTAAAACTCTAGCAGTACCTCCAGCTCCGCCATAACCATCGATACCTCCAAGTCCACCAGGACCGCCGAACCCACCAGGGCCGTCAAGACCGCCAAGACCACCTCGCCCACCAGCGCTTGCGGCAGCTGTAGAAGATTATTACAAACTTTACTCAGATACAAGAATTTGACCAAAATAGGGCTGGTAGGTAGGTCACCAACCAGTTCTACGCCTCAATAAAAACCTGCATGAGCCATAGAACTGGTTGGTGACCTATTTACAAGCCCTATTGGTTATAACTTATAAGCCAGAGCATGCGCACTGACAAGGAAGCACGATCGCGCACACATACACTCTCTTTCTCCTCTCTTACACACGGGTCACTCACATGAATCTACAAGCAGAGGCGTAGCGGGGGGGGGGTGCGGATCGCACCGGGTGACACCATTTAGGGGGTGACACCAAGGCAAAAAATATCAAAATATATAGAGAAAAACTTGAGGGGAAGGGGGTGCAAATCGAAAGTTTGAGGGGGGGGGAGTGCAAATCGAAAGTTTGAGGGGGGGGGGGGGGGAGTGCAAATCGAAAATTTGAGGGGGGGGGGGGGGGGGGCTGCAAATAAAAAATTTGAAAGTTTGTCCCCGGGAAGGGTCGCTACGCCTCTGGGGGGTGACGCCATTAAGTGCCGCACCGGGTGACACCCGAACCGCTACGCCACTGCCTTCAAGGGTCACTCACCTGAACCCACACGGGTCACTCACCTGAAGCACTAGCACCACCCAAACCACCGATTCCGCTCGCGGTTGCAGCAGCTAAGAGAACAAATACAATTACATTTTTTAACTCTCCATCATGGTTAACTACTTAATTACTGTTAACTTCTTAATTAAAGTCAAATCCTTAATTAGGGTCAGATCCTTAATTAGGGTCAGATTCTTAATTATGGTTAACTCGTTAATTGCAGTTAACTCCTTAATTATAGTCCGACACTTAAGTACGGTCAGATCCTTAGTTATGGTCAACTCCTTAACAACTCATTAACTATGGTCAGATTAATAATTATGGCCATCTATTTAACTCCTAAGTAAGGTCAGATTTCTATTATAATTAACTCCATAAGTATGTTTAGATTCTTAATTATGGTCAACTCTTTAAATATACTCAGGTCTTTAATTATGATCAACTTCTTTATTATATTGAACTCTTTAATTGCGGTAAACTCCTAATTATCTGTCTCAGTTATCACTAAACGGATATCAAAAGAACACTAGAACAAAGGACGTTGCTGAGCTTTAAGCCGTATGTACTGTGTCTTACCTGATGCTGATGCAAACCCATCTAATCCACTAGCACTGGCTGCAGCTAAGAGAAGATGGTTATACAAATGTTAACGTTGTGTTGTAAAGATGGTTATACAAATGTTAACGTTGTGTTGTAAAGATGGTTATACAATTGTTAACCTTGTGTTGTAAAGATGGTTATACACATGTTAACATTATGTTTTAAAGTTGGTTATACAAGGTTAACATTGTGTTGTGAAAACAGTTAACATTGTGTTGTAAAGATTGGCTATACAAAGTTGACATTGTTGTAAAGATACAAAGTTAACATCGTGTTGTAAAGAAAAAATGTCCGTTCCGGCTAGGCGCTGCTTGAGCTAAATTGGGTAAATTGCCTTTAAAATTAAAACAAGCAAAACCTACCAGATGCGGCTGCTGCACCACCAACACCACCAAAACCATCACGACCACCATAACCATCGAAACCTCCAGCTGCAGCTAGGGGAATAAATAAGACTTTGTTATCACTTGGGAGGATGGGGGGGGGATAATTTTATAAATTATGTCCATGTAACATCTATTAGAAAATATCTTTACCAGCTGTCAGTAACTCTTGTGTAAAAACATTTGTCATAATGTTGATCATACATATGTAAACATATCTCATATGTAAAGTCTGTCATACGGTTAATATTACACGCGAAAACATATTGCTTTTGTTAACATTCTGTACGTATACACGTACCTGATGCAGATGCACTAGCGAATGTGTCAAAGCCGCCAGCGGCTCCTGTAAACAAAAGAACATATTTATTTTTTTCAGTGGCGTCGCTAGGTATGACTGGTAGGGTGGATTTCAAATATATTTATATTATAAACAGTATTTTATGAAATATAGACCAAATAATTTTTTTTAATATAAATAAATTGACAAGGAGGCAGTTATCTTACAATGGGTTGCGTATAGTTAAGGTTAAGGAAGGAAGGGGGGGGGGGGTGATAATAAGGTAAGGTTCAAATTAAAAAAAAAATTTGACGTTTAGACACACCAACAACCCTTAAAGGGTTAATGGATGTTTTTTTTTTTTTTTAGATTTTTAGATTATAACTGTCGCGTGTTATCTCAACTAGTTACGTCATTTCCAGCGAAAGGCAAAACTAGATCAACTAAGCCAGAGGCGTAGCGAGGGGGGGGGGTGTGCGGACCACACCGGGTGACACCATTTAGGGGGGGGGGTGACACCAAGGAAAAAAATAGTAAATTATATAGAGAAAAACTTGAGGGGGGGGGGGTTCAAATCGAAAGTTTGAGGGGGGGGGGGGTGCAAATCAAAAGTTTGTCCCCGTGAAGGGTTATTACGCATCTGGGGGGGGGGGTGACACCATTAAGTGCCGCACCGGGTGACACCCGACCTCGCTACGCCACTGAACTAAGCTAAAAGTTTTAGAAATTATTCAAACCAACAAAAACTAAGGCTACATTTTTAGAATTATTTACTTTTGATCGCTGATAAGTAATGCGCATAAATCAGAAGAAAAAAAATGTTAAGAATGATTTAAAACCCGCTAAAGTGCTATGTGATACTGATAGTAAAATATTTAATGAAGATAAAAGAATGAAAACTGTACCTCCTACGCCATAATCTCCGTAGCCATCATATCCAATCCCAATACCTTTTTTAATGAACAAAGTCAACAATTAGAACGCATGAAAGTAAATATAAGTCTCACTTAAATACCTAAGACTATTACAAAACAGATTGGATTTAAGTTTGCCGTCACTAGGTAAGCCAAACATGGGAAGAAGATGTGACAATGATGTATTTCATTAGACTTGACTTGTATAAAAAAAAAATCGACAAGCACACATCAATATAACATAATTAATAGAACGTATATCGATAGATGTAAAATATTACCTGCGCCGCCATCACCATAACCATCAAACCTGCCACCTCCTCCTGTAAAAAATACGAACGACAACAGATACAATTCAGAAAGTGAAGACTAAAAGTAAAGATTAAAAGTAAAGACTGAGCTTTCTTGAAGTTGTATAATGTAAACACATCCCTATCTTATATATATATATATATACATAGAAATACTTACTAAATCAACCACACATAACCACACAAATGCAACCACACACACTTAAACAAACTTATTAAGGCTTACACACACACACACATACACACACACATACAGACTCGTCAGTGTTACCATATAGAGACTCACCAATGGCACCACCGCGGTAATTGATTGAGAATCCCCGCCTGTTGTCGATAATGGTCGTGCCTCCATTTGGAGCTGTGGGTAAAAATATAACATCACGTGACTTATAGGTCAGAGGTCACACTATGGCTATTATTCAGAGACTGAGTTTTAGAATAATTTGAAAAACTTTTTAAATATCTACCGCCTAGTTTGAATTAAGCAAAGAAACAATATTTAAAAGCAAGAAGCTCATGCAAAATATGCCTTGAAAAAACTCTGCTCGAAGATGACGCAAGAAAGGCGCGGGTTGCCGCTGAGAAAGGTTCAAGACATTGCGTTAAGACTGGGGTCAAGTGGGCGACATGTTAATGCTTCTATTTTTCGCAGTCTCAGACATACGATAAAGGGTAATATAAGCTAATTTAATTAATCTTGTATATTAAAACGATAAAAGGTAAATTAGGTTGATTAATCTAGTAAATAAAAACGCTCGAGTAAACTATGTTTATTAATCTATTAAATTAAAAACGCTAAAGGGTAAACTATGTTTATTAATCTAGTGAATAAAAACAGTAAAGGATAAACTATAATCTAGTAAATAAAAACGCTAAAAGATAAACTAGGTTTATTAATCTAGTAAATAAAATCGCTAAAAGATAAACTAGGTTTATTAATCTAGTAAATAAAAACGATAGAGGGTTTATACTACACTTACTACACCGATTAATCTTGTATATTAAAACGATGAAGAGTAAGAGTACTCAGATTAATTTTGTTTATAAAAACGATATAGATCTAGGATAAACTAGACTGAATGACCTTGTATAAGCACACAGACAGTAAACTATTGCATGGGATAGGTCGGTCGCAACTAGTGCAGACTTCAGCCGTTTCTTTAAATGGTGGCGCCGTCCGACACAACTTGTCGAAACGTTGTGATGTATGACGCACGTGACAGATGAGCTAATCATGACGGATTGACTTGCCGGTCTCAATGGGGGTTGACAGACAGACATCATTTGTCTGTGACAGACATCATGTGGCTGTGACAGATATGTCCTTGTCAAGATCGTGCGCGGAGGACGGCGGTGGGGGAAGGGGGGGGGGGGGGGGGGTGGAGTAGGGGAGGGATATACACTTGCTGGTCAAAGTGGTAAGGGTTACGTCTCGTCACGTCAAAGTCACGAGTTCAAATACCACCCGTGTCAGTCTAATCTCACGTGATATACTTGGAATAAGCCAAGCGGGTTTATGTTTCATCGATGCACTGACATTATGATGCTTGGTTTTAATGTACATGATGTAGCATACACTCATACACATCACACGACCCCCCCCCCCCAATACATATATATGTATATTCAAAACGTAAATAATTATTTCACAATAAATGGACTAAATTTTATACTTTAATCCACCATTTATTGTTGGATTAACTTAATCCCACGTTTGAAAAAAAAAAAGCAAGTAATCTTGCACGAAAGCCGCTGGTTTTCTTTCTTGCCGGAAGTTACGCGCCCTTGAAATAATAACAAGTCTCTTAGTGCAGGTAGAGTAGCGTCCGCCTGTCTCCGTGGAAACGATACATTCGCAGCTTACAACCATGTAATATGGCCTAGTAAACGCGTCAGAAGTCATTTTATTTGTCTCAAGTCATCTTTGACTTATTTTGATGAATGATGTCGCCAAGTTGGGGTGAAACAACATCAAGAGGTGTGAAACCTACACTTCCGGAGTCGGGCGGACATTGAACAGTCGTCTGCTAGAGGTGACACGGTAATCTCTTACGTCTGCTTCGCTGACGTCAAGGTTACGTGGATCATTTTCTTTTAGAAAGATCCGAGGCGGGCACGGAAATTACCTGTATTAGTTTTAGGGTTGGGGGAAAGGGTGCAGAGTTTCTTCCAGGCATCTCTTCGGAAAAAAAAGTCTACCGCCCCCACAAACGAAATGAAATTTATATAGAAAATATATACTTTTAACAGTGTCCGCCCCCCTCCCCCCCCCCCCCGGAAATTTTAGTCCGCCTCCCCGAAAATTTCAAGTGCACCCCCCCCCCCACGAGAAAAAAGTCTGGAAGTAACACTAGGGGTGGGGTTTTTTTTTTTTGTTTGTCCCGGGGATTGGGACAGCAGAAAACATCCATAGACGCGAACAGATCTTGATGTGTTGGTTTCACATCACGAAAAAATAACATCTAGGATATTCTCACGGATTCGTTTAGCGATTCTATGCACGTCTAGATAGCTTAGTATTTAACCATTCCCAGATAAAAGTTAGATAAAAATTCACAGACAATATTTAGTCAACGATTGACAGCCAATATTTAGTCAACGATTGACAGACAATATTTAGGCAACGATTCACAGATATTATTTAGTCAAACATCTGACAGACAATATTTGGTCAACAATTCACAGACATTATTTAGTCAACAATTCACAGACAAAATTTAGTCAACAATTCACAGACATTATTTAGTCAACAATTCTCAGACAACCTTCACTCAATAATATACAGACATTCCATAGTCAACCAACTGAGAGCAATATACAGTTCACAAAACACATACAATATTTAGTCATTGCTGGACAGACAGTACACAATAGTTTACTCACTTGTGTAGGATTGGTAATCTGGAAATAAAAAGAACGATATATATATATATATATATATATATATATATATATATATATATATATATATATAAATTTATTTTAAAGAACTCTTTGCCATCGAATACTAAAATTTCTCCAGCCAATTTCTTTTCTTCAATACAGTGGTTCTTAACCTTTTGGGATGTACCGAACCCCCCTAGATTCATTAGCGCATTCACCCGAAACCTTCTTAACAGTTCCATTGTCCGTACTAACTAATTCCAACCGTTAATCATACGAGTCGGGTGTGTGTCTTCACCTCCAATGAAACCCCTGAGACTGACTCACCGAACCCCTGGGGTTCGATCGAGCCCAGGTTAAGAACCCCTGCTCTAACAGTCCACCCAGAATATCACTACTACAGTACAATATTGACTCACCTGGCTGAGCTAGATCGCTGATGTGTTTGTTGACAAATGGAATTTCTGAAAAGTCGAATGGGAAACTCGTTTCAATAAAAATACATTTCCGATTCATTTCCACTCACTTACACAATCACTCCGCCCCCACGCCCCCCCCCCCCCCTTCATTGTAGCTACATAATGATTCTCCTTAGAACCCTAACTCTACCCTGAATAAACCTACGACTAGAATTTAGGCATTTTCAGCTATGCTCGTCTTTAATTAACTGAAAACCCAATTTACAAAAAATCCTATTGGTAGCTTTGGAGTCATCCATAAATGACGCCACGCTTTTTTTGACGATTTTTACCTCCCCCCCCCTCGCCTCCGTCACACGTCGTCACAAAAAGCCAGACCCCCCCCCCTAAAATGACGTCACACCTATACCTACAACCCCCCCCCCCTCAAAATTGCAGTTGAATTTTTTTAAAACATCTATATTTTTTCTAAAATCTTGTCTAAAATCTTACAATTTATTAAAACAGTTATCTAAAATGCGAAATAACGCTAAAATTCGTTTTCTAACATTGCTTTTTTATAATGCAAAAAAATGTGACGTCGCAACATCTAAAACCCCCCCCCCCCCTCCCCCTCATCACACATCGTCACAAAATTACGGACCCCCCTCCCCCTACGAGTGTGACGTCATTTATGGATGACCCCTTTCAACTGTTTAGCCCAACCAATAAGCCTGCATTTCAAGGAATCAGTCCCGAACAGCCAGAATTGAAGCTTTGGTCCTGGTTTAAGCCCACATTTTATTAAGCAACCAGCCCTTAAACCTGCCCGCCTTACACACAGTGACTACTCACCAAGCCTACTTTTAAAACCAAGCCCATCAAAGCCCACCCCCACACCATACAGCAAAGCTCTTACTAACCAAGCCAACCAGAGCATGCATCACATACATCAGCCAAACCCTTACCAAACCCCACAATACATCATATACACTAGCCAAGCTCTTACCAACTCTTACCAACCCAGCCCACCAATGCCCACCCCAAATCACACACCAGCCAAGCCCCTACTCACCCTTGATCACGATGGGCTTGATGATCGGCCCCACAACGGGAGGCAGGACAGGACCGATGGGTCCTACAGGACCGATAGGACCAGGAAATATTGGCAGAGGACCAACAGGAACAATTGGTCCAATAGGTCCTCTAGGTCCAAATGGCCCTCTTGGTCCTAAAAACCCAATAGGTCCTCTGGGTCCTATTGGTCCTCTAGGACCAAATGGTCCTATTGGTAAAATGGGCAATGGGCCGCGAGGAACGATGGGTTTGATGATGGGTCCTATGGGTCCACGGGGAATTCTTCCTGTGGATTGGAAAGAATTCATTCCAATTTAAGGTAAGAAATTTAGGGCAAGAAATTTAAGGCAAGAAATTTAAGGCAAGAAATTTAAGGGAAGAAATTTAAGGCAAGAATTTTTTTTTGAGGCAAGAAATTTAAGTCAACTGCACAGACCAAAGTCAACTGCAATTTCGGTTATAAGGTTAATTTCAGTTAGTTTTTAAGTCAAAGCAAAACCGTGGATTCCACACGATTTATAACACAAATGGGGTTAGCTATGGTGTTTCGTTTTGTTATACATGTATTGTGTTATATGTGGTTGAGTGGTGGTATAGAGATTTGTTATATAATGGAATTGGACTTTTTAAAAAAAAATCTTTTTCCATTTTTTTTTCCTTCAAAATTCTGATATTTGGGATTTTTAGAGGAATAAGTAACTGGCTAATGCATTCATACTTTTTTTTCCGTAATGAAAGGTTTAGCGATTGTTTATAGTGTAGATTTTTTAACAAGCGATGTCCCATAAAGGATGTGATCTCCCTATTCTGAGGTTGTTTATTCCATCAATGATTGTTATGATTGGGTGCGGGATGAAGTGTTATGTCAAATTAGGAATGGAATTTATTCAGATGTTGTATGGGGTAGAGATGGGTGGGAGTCTGAGGCGTAGCGAGGGGGGGGGGGGGCGGGGTGCGGACCGCACCGGGTGACACCATTTAGGGGGGGGGGTGACACCAAGGCAAAAAATAGCAAAATATATAGAGAAAAACTTGAGGGGGGGGTGCAAATCGAAAGTTTGAGGGGGGTGCAAATCGAAAATTTAAAAGTTTGTCCCCGGGGAAGGGTCGCTACGTCTCTGGGGGGTGACACCATTAAGTGCCGCACCGGGTGACACCCGACCTCGCTACGCCACTGGTGGGAGTAGAGTAAAGAATAAGAAGCGTTGTATACTTTATGAAGTAACGTTGTATACTTTATGAAGTAACGTTGTATACTTTATGAAGTAACGTTGTATACTTTATAAAGTAACGTTGTACACTTTATGAAGTAACGGTGTATACTTTATGAAGTAACGTTGTATACTTTATAAAGTAACGTTGTACACTTTATGAAGTAACGGTGTATACTTTATGAAGTAACGTTGTATACTTTATAAAGTAACGTTGTATACTTTATAAAGTAACGGTGTATACTTTATAAAGTAACGTTGTATACTTTATAAAGTAACGGTGTATACTTTATAAAGTAACGTTTTATACTTTATAAAGTTACTAGTGCGTTGCTTACCTGACACCAGGCAAGTATTTATAATTAGTTAATTATTTTAATGCCACTGCCTTTTAAAATCCCGTTTAGTCTAAATTATTTAAAAAATTAATTTTTAGTTTTATTGATATCACTTATTCGATAATTTTGTAAATGAACTTAAGTAAAAATGACGTCACTCACCGCTCATGCATGACGGAACTGCCAGGGCCAGGAGGAGTAGATACGGGGTCAAGGCCATTTGGAACATTCTCGACGGGTTGCAAATTTGCCTCGTCTTTAGGCACAATAGAAAAAAAACCATGAATGTGTAATTAGCTTGATTAGACAGTACAAAGTAGACATAATTTAAAACTAAGAACAAAGAAAAATTTAATTTAAAAAAAAGTTTAAAATCATAAGGTTTCACCGAAACAATTTTTAGAGAGTGTATTTTTGCTGAACGGTTATAATGTTATGAGTTAACCATATAAAAAATGTATTTGAGAGTATCAAAAAGTTATTAATTGAACCTTAAGGTTACACATAAACAATTTTTTAGAGAGTAAATTTTTGCTGAACGGTTATAATGTTATGAGTTAACGATACAAAAAGAAAGTGTTTTTGAGAGTATTAAAATGTTATTAATTGAACCTTATGGTTTCACCGAAATAATTTTTTATGGATTCCTACTTTGGGGACGGCGTGGCCTAGCGATAGAGCTCTAGACTGCTAAGCCGAAAGTCTCGAGTTCGAATCGGGGTTCAATCAGAAGAACGTCCCTGAATCCACCCAGCTCTGATGGGTACCTAACTCACGTTAATGATAAAAGGCGGCTGGGCAAAGTACTGACCACACTATCCCATTTTATGCCGAGGTCACTGAAACAGATGAACTCTATTTCTTCTGCCCCATATTTGGGCACAAACGGGAACAGATGATGATGATGATATTTTTATTTATGAATTTGAAACAAGTGTGTTGTTAAAATCACCAGTCGAATTATTGAGATATTTATTAATCAAGGTATAGCCTATCTCTAGAGAGTACGTTTCTGCATTAATACCAAAGCGTTTTGAGTTTATCAAAGACTATTAAAGGGTAATTGAAAATGTTTCACATAAACCACAAACGATTTCCTGAGAGAGTATATTTCTGCATTAAAATAAAAACGGTTTGAGTTTCTTGAAAAACTTATATTAGATAACGAATCCCTTAAACCCGACTATATCTAAAAAATAATTTGTTAAGATAGTATATTTCTTCATAAATATTAAAACTCCTGGAATTTTTCAAAATTGCGTTTTATTAGAGAGTATTTAAAACCTATCATTAAAACTAGACGATATCACAAAATCTATTTGTTTGGAGAGTATTAATCTTTATTAATATTACAACGGTTTGAGTTAATAAAAAAAAATATTAGAGAATATTTGAAAAACTTATCCCATAACAAAACCAATTTTTTAAGTCAGTATATTTCTTCATAAAAATTTAAACGGTTGGAGTATTTTAATGTTACGTTTTTTAGAGTGTATTGGAAAACTTATCAATGAAAGTAGAAGATTAAAGATATCACAATTATATTTCTTCATAAAAATTGAAACGTTTGGAATTTATTTTAAAAAAATAACGTTTTATTAAAGAGTATTGGAAAACTTTCTCTTAAACAAGATGATATCACAGAATCTATTTGTTGAGAGTATATTTCTTTGTAAAAAAAATGAAACGCTTTGTATTTATCAAACTAACGTTTAAATAATGAGTATTGGAAAACGTATCCATTAAACCAGATGATGTCATAGAACACATTTGTTAAGAAAGTATATTTCATCATAGTAAATTAAAACGTTTGAAATGTATAAAATAACTTTTTATAAAAGAGTATTGGAAAATTATTTCTTAAACTAGAAGATATCACAGATTCTATTTAGTGAGAGAGTATATTTCTTCATAAAAAGTGAAACGGTTTGAATTTATCAAACAAACGTTTTATTAGGGAGTATTGTAAAAAAATATTAATTAAACCGGACGATATCACAAAATCTATTTGTTGAGAGAGTATATTTATAACAATTGAAACGTTTTGAATTTATCAAACTAACGTTTTGTTAGAGTATCGTAAAACTTATCCTTGAAACAAGACGACGTGACAGAACCCATTTTGGTTAGAGAGTATATTCATAAAAATTTAAACGTTTTGCAAATATCAAATTAACGTTGTATTAGAGATTATTGAAAAACTTATTACTTAAACCGCACTTAAAGCGGACGATATCAAATAATCTATTTATTGCGAGAGTATTTTTATAACAATTTAATTAAACGTTTTGAAATTATCAAACTAACGTTTTGTTAGAGAGTATCGTAAACCTTATCCTTGAAACCAAACAACGTGACAGAACCCATTTGGGTTAGAGAGTATCAGACTTACCCCTGTGGTAAAGCTATGCAGCTCGACTGGAGGATCAGTGGCTTTAGACGGAGGGTCAGCGTTTTTTTTATATGACCCCCCAATCAAGTCTGTCTTAGGCCATCCATCATCCCCTGCAAACTATTTGAAACTTGCTAAAGCTATAACTTTCAATGGCCGTGATGGATCTTTTGTCTCACGTCTGCCGGGTTTTTTTTTAATGTGGTGTGCGTGAGTGGGTGTCAGTGCCTGTGTGATGTGTGAGAACGAGTGCATGTGTGTGAGTGCGTTTGTGTTAAATAGATGAGGGTTTTTTTAATGTTATTATTTGATTATATGTGAGTGTGTGTTATTAATATGTGAATGCATATGTGAAGGTGTTTTACACTTTTTTGACGACTTTCACCTCCCACTCGCCTCCTTCATTGATTGTCACAAAAAACCAGACCCCCTCCCCTTCATAAAACATCGTCAAAAAATTACGAATCCCCTCCACATGAGAGTGTAAAATCATTTATGGACGACCTCTATCAATGTTTGAATGTGCGTGTGAATGTGTGTGATCAATATGTGAGTGTTTACATACATGAATGTGCTTCAGTATGTGTGTGAATGAATATGTGGGTTGGTGAACTGAACGATAGTTCATTATTGAATTTAACGTCGCATACCCCTCCCTTCCCCCCCCCCCCCCCCCCTCGCCTTTTGTTTTATGAATAGAAGCGTCCCACAGTTTGAACTAGCGTATAGAAGCAGATGCTCATAGACACATAAAACACACACACACACACACGCACACACACACACACACAAAGATACAGATACAAAGAAATAAAGACACAAACTCGCAGAAACATAAGCTGACAAAGATACATTCAAAGAAAAACAGAGACCTACATCAACAAAGAACATATACACAAAGTCACACACAAAAACATACACACAAGAAACATTCAAAGAAAAACAGAGACCTGAACAAACAAACATACACACAAATGCTAAAATAAACCCACAGAAACACACTGCCACACTGACATCTTGACTTAAACATTATCGGTTTATCCCAAATAATGTCATTCCCCTTCCCCCACTCAGTACATCTCTATCCTTGACCTCCAGCTCAAGGTCGATCTAAAAATATGTCCCAGGATGATCTATACAAAAGTCGTGACATTCACTCAACACGTCGCAGACGACACATTTTTTTTTATTAGTGGACTCATGTAATTTATCTGTTAAAAAGGACACGTTTCATTGGATACGCTAGTCACATGACCACGGTAAGATTACGTCTCGTTTCGTGGTTGGTGGGGTCGTTTCAGAATTCGCATTCAATTGGGGGGGGGGGGGGGGAGGGGTAAGGTGGCAGGTGATTTTTGCTCTTGAGACGAGAAAAAAGAGTAATTGCTGATACATATTTCCGCGTGTAGATGGTACTTTACTTTTACTCCAACCCACCATATACATATATATATATATATATATATATATATATATATATATATATATATATATATATGTATATATGTATATATATATATATATATATATATATATATATATATATATATATATATATATATATATATATATATATATTCTTATCTTTATCGAACACGGAGTACACATCTTTATTTTCGATAGAGTACAGAAAGTGAAAAGTGTTATATATAACAATAAATAACTTGATGATAATACTTAGCTTAAGTTACTTTTTTTTACACATCCGGTATCATCACTCGTCGTCAACAAAAGTCATGTAGACTCTACATGTAGGCAGAGTTTCTTCCAGGCATCTCTTCGGGGGGGGGGGGGGGGGGGCAAAGCCCCCACGAAAAAATTCTACCCCCCTCTACATATTATAAAGTTGTTTCAGCACTAACACAGGTTCCATTGACTCTTTCTCGTCAAAGTAAAATTGATTTAGCCCGTTTCATTTTTTTAAAACTCTTTTTCTTCTTTCTTCTTCTTCGTTCTTAATTTTAGTTAAAAGAGATTCCACAATTAAGTATACGTGTCAACTTATACGCCTTATAGGCCATTGACTCCGATTTCAGCCTGCTTTTTTCCTTCTGGATTTGCTTCCAACCAAGAACAAGGCAGCAGTTGTTTGATTTTGGAGTTGTCTCTCCCAAGAAGAGTTTCTGTCCCCAGCTATCGAGCCTCATCTGCTCGAGGGTTCGAACTCGAGGTGTGGTGTGGTTATGTGGTTCTGAGGTGTGGTGGTGAGGTGTGGTGTGGTAGTGTAGTGGTGAGGTGAGGTGGTGTGGTGGTGTGGTGAGGTGGTGGTGTGGTGAGGTGGTGAGGTGGTGTGGTGGTGTGGTGGTGAGGTGGTGAGGTGTGGTGTGGTGTGGTGATGTGGCGTGGTGGTGAGGTGTGGTGTAGTGGTGAGGTGTGGTGATGTCGTGTAGTGGTGAGGTGTGGTGGTGTGGTGTGGTGGTGTGGTGATGTGGTGGTGTGGTTCTGAAGTATGGTGGTGTGGTGTGGTGAGGTGGTTCTGAAGAATAGTGGTGTGGTGTGGTGGTGAGGTGTGGTGGTGTGGTGTAGTGGTGAGGTGTGGTGATGTGGTGTAGTGGTGAGGTGTGGTGGTGTGGTGTGGTGGTGTGGTGGTGAGTTGTGGCGGTGAGGTGTGGTAGTGTGGTGTGGCGGTGCAGTGTGCAGGTGTGGTCTTGCAGTAAGGTGTGGGAGTCAGGGATCATCATGGCGTCACTCTGCAATCAGTCGGGGCCGACTCCAGAGACACTCCTGTCGACAGAGTCAGTCCTAACGGTCACACATTTTTTTTTCTACACGTCTTTCTAGCACACCAAATACAAGAGACCTAGATTCTTGTCTAAAATTATTTCTGAAACTTCGGTCACAAAACTACTATCACACTTGCCTGTACGTACAAATCTACATTCATCACAAGTTATACTTTGTTTCCAGACACAGTTTGAGACACGGATATGGTATGACGTCATCTGCATGACGTCATGTCTCGGAAATCTTTTTACTTTCTCGTATATACGTAGTATAGAGAAAGTATTGTAATCGTGCAAAAAAAAAATCGAGATTTTTACAAATCTCGACGTTTTACACCTCACTGATACGGAAAAACATAATTTTGCAATCTTGTCCGTATGTCTGTGTGTGTGTGTGTCTGTGTGTGTGTCTGTCCGTGTGTAAACACGATAACTTGAGTACCGTTACAGCTAGGTTGATGAAATTTCATATATAAGTATTTTATCAAAATCGTAGATCCGTATCAACTTTTGAGCGATTTCCGATAACCGGAAGTGGTACTTTTCCTACTTTGAATTTTTTAAAAGCCTATAACTTGAGTACTATTTCAGATAGATAAATGAAATTTCACATGTAAGTAAAAGATCTAATTCTCTACCTTCTGTTAAATTTTGAGTAATTTCCGTTGACTGGAAGTAGTAATTTACGCTACTTCCGATTTCTCAAAAAACTAATGTAAATTTTAAAAGTACTAATAATATTGCGCACTATTATGCGCTTTTTTTATTTGCGTTCACTTGGTGTGCAATTAATTTGTCTACGAGATTTTATTCTATTTTTAAAACTTTAAGTATTTAAAATGGATTAAAAATCATGTCTATAGCCCGAGTTTCCATCCCCTGTTATTTTATATAAGAATATTCGAGAAAGTTTAGGGGAGATCACTCCCGGTTTATTAATTGATGAACCCTTAATACAAACGCAGAAATAAGTCTTAGTAGGTCATGCAACTATTTTTAGGTATAACATTTAACAAATGAACCCTTCTATAGATCGCTTGATATATCAGTAAAAAAAAAGTAGGCTACAGCTGAAGTATTTTTAGTAACAACCAGTCCTTAAAACACGTATACCATGTTTTACACACAATTTTTTGTAAGGTGTTTTAACATAATGATGCCGAACTCAACTGCTATAGCCATAAACTTGTCATTTCGTCAAGTTTTTAGGGAAGGGAAGGTGTCGTCTCGTTAAAAAATTGAAAGAAGAATTAAAGGAAAAAACCCCAGGAGACGAAATGATTTATCTAGCATGCGTGAAAGTGTGGGCAGTTCGGTTTTTTTTTTTTAAAGTAGTCTAGTGGCATATAATAGACAATTCAAACATTGATAGTAATTTAAAGGAGTAGTGTTGCATTAAACAAACAGATATAAAATTAAACATGAATAATTATTCTGACGAAGTTTTTACTTTCTCGTATAAAGAATATAAGTGAAGTACTGTAAAGGGACAACATAAAAACTGGAATGCGAGATTTTGAAACATTTTTAATCTTGACATTTCACAACTCCCTGAATGCGAAAAATTACAACTCAGTATGTATATGTGTGCAGAGTTTCTTTCAGGCATCTCTTCGGGGGGCGGAGCCCCCCCGAAAAATTTTTACCGCCCCCCCGAACGAAATGAAATTTATATAATTTATATAGAAAATATATACTTTTTACAGTGTCCGCCCCCCCGAAGAAAGTCTACCGCCCCCCCCGAAAATTTCAAGTGCCCCCCCGGAGAAAAAAGTCTGGAAGAAACACTGTATGTGTGTGGGTGTGTGGGTATGTGTGTGAGTGTGTGTGTGGGGGGGTGATTAGGTGTGTCTGTGAGCCTAGTGAACAGGTTAACATGAGTACCTTTTCAGTTATGTTGATGAAATTTGATACATAATTATTATATCAAATTCGTATTAACCTTTTAGCTATTTCCGGTACCTTGCAATGGTACCTACTCTACTTCCGGTTCCTCAAAAGCAGTTAACTTGAGCACCGTTTAGGTTAGGATGATGAAATTTTATAATATAGTATTCAATTTGATGCGCAGGTTTCTGTCAACTTTTGAACGATTTACGATCATCGGAAGTAGTGCTATATTCGATTTCTGTGTAAACACTTAAACGTGATTACTTTATCAAATAGACTGACGAAATTTCATATCTATGTAGGTCAATATCAGTGGCCTTTGATATCCGGAAGTGCTACTTTTCTCTATTTCCGTTTTCTAAAATACCCCCCCCCCCCTCCTTATTTCAGTTCTCCCTCTTTTACACATCAATATTAAACGCTCTAAAGCTAACCAGTTACTGTGTGTTTGCACCGAAGAGCACAACAAGTGAACCCTAAACAAGGCGTCGCATCGGAAACAATGCTATAAATAGAACCAAAACAAATGGCAGCCACTGCCCATCTGGATCAACACACACAGTGAGCGAGACGGCGCGGCGACACACCAACACACTGTTCACGGTCACCTCTATCTGGGGCACGAGATTCAAAATAATGCTTTCGATTGTCGTACAAAACTTTTGGCGGAACCCACGGGCTATGACTTGTGGGGGAAGCGTAGGAAATTAGTAGCCTTGTAAGTGAAAAAAAAATCAGTAGATTTGTAAGTTTAGAAAATCAATAGTGTTTCAAGTATCGAACATTAGTAGTATTGTTATTAGTTAATATTAGTAGTCATTGAAGTAAAGAAAATCAATAGTACAGAAAGTAAAGTTCACTGGCGGTCCATGGCGCAGGTGAAGTAGAGCTCATCTGTTTCTATGACCTCGGCATATGAAGTGGTCATTGTGTGGTCAGCATTATGTCCGGCCGGATTTCCATTCGTTAAAGTGTGTCAGGTACCCATCAGAGCTGGGTGAACTCAAGGACATCTTACGGACTCCAGTCCGGGATTCGAACTCGAGACCTCGGGGTAAGAGTTGAGCAGAGGCGTAGCGACCCTTCCCGGCGCCCGGGGACAAACCTTTCGATTTGCAACCCCCCCCCCTCAAGATTTCAATTTGCACCCCCTCCCCCTCAAGATTTCGATTTGCACCCCCTCAACCTTTCAATTTATATTTCCAACACATTTTGGCGCCCCCTAAGGTCGGCGCCCGCGGACATATGTCCCCCCCCCCCCCCTCGCTACGCTTCTGGAGTTGAGGGAATGAGTAGTTTTGATTTTATTGAAAAAAATCTGTAGACTTTTTGAACAGATGGAGCTCCATAGTTGCAGTGTTTCTTCCAGACTTTTTTCTCAGGGGGTGGGGGCACTTGAAATATTCGGGGGAAGGGTGGTGGAGGGGGGGGGGGCGGACACTGGTAAAAGTATATATTTTCTATACAAATTCCATTTCTTTCGGGGGGGGGGGGGAGGGGCTGTAGATGTTCTCCGAAGAGATGCCTGGAGGAAACTCTGCATAGGTGGGATAGCAACCCATCAAGGAGAGACAACTCCAAAATCCAACAACTGCTGCCTTGTAGTTTGCTCTTGGAAGAACAAAGGCTGTGGAGATAAATGTAGAAAGTAAAGCAGTAAATCGTAGTCAATGGGTCATACGGCCTATGACATGTTGACATATAACATGTTCTGTTAATTAAGTCCAATAGTACAATTAAGAACAAAGACGAAGTTTAGTCTTGTTAATATAGACAAATCAGTTGTTGAATTTTTTCTTTAATTTTGGGAGAAATCAGTTGTTTTGAGGGTACATTAAAATTTAAATCATTAAAAAAAAAAACAACAATCGTCTTAAAATTGTAGCAAAATCAATACAATGTGTTGATGGTGTTATGGATGTGATGGGGAGGTGGTGTACATTCGCATTGCTAAGCATTAAACCGTAACTAAGCAAATCCTAACAAATTTGTTAGAATCTTCGTTATGTTGGGGTGTAGGGCTAGAAAAAATACGTAAGGCTCTAAGGACGGACTTGTGACATTTTGTAACGATGTTCAACAATTGGGATAAGGAGGGGGGGGGGGGGGGAATATCAAAAACGTGCGAAAAATTGTATAAAGTCATTTATAGACACCTGACACCATTATGTTATATATACATATATGTATATAAATATAAATAAAAAAATTATATATATATATATATATATATATATATATATATATATATATATATTATATATATATATATATATATATATATATATATATATATATATATATATATATATATATATATATATATAATGATTGGGTTTTTCAGGGGAGGTTACCATTACATTTCAGTTTTAAGATATCTCTAGTTTTGTCATAAAAAGGGGCATTCACTCTGTCAAATGTCTAATATAATAAAAGACCTAATTTACAGCGTCAGTTAATCGTGTCATGTTCCCTTTAGTATTTCATCATCGGCTTATGAGGACTGATATAGACTTACAATAGTAATACTTCTTTCTTAAAAGTACTTGCATTAATTTAAGATGGTTTACTTAATGTCAAATATGTATACACTCAAACCATGAAAGTCTACTGGAAATTAAATATTTAATGCTAGAAGAGTAGCCAACGTTGCTAATAAATAATCGAATTTTGTTTTAAGCTCAATCTATGAAAATTATAAAACACCATTTACATAGTACTCATAAAATCAATTAAATGTATGTGATTATCCAAAGAAAGCAGGACAGTAGGCCTATACGGTTTTAATTCGTAACAGCTAGAACTAATAGCAGTGAATTCGTAGCAAGTAGAAAAAATGGCAATGAATTACCTCCCATCTATGAATCTATTCATAATCAATAACGGGAGACAACTTTTAAAATAATCATTGATTTCATTACATAAAACATACATTAATTAACACAAATAGATATTTAAACAGACACATCCATGTTTTTAACTAGAAAAAAAAGAATTTTTTTTTTTAAATTTGAAAAGTTATATTTTTATGTAAATTAAATCTTTAAGTAAATTAAAAACTTAAGAACCAATCTATACTCACATATTTTTACTTATGTATAAAATATATATCCCATAATAATTTCTTTATGTACGGTAACACGTAAACAGAAATTTTGGATCCCTAACGTGGGACATCTGTTAAAACAGGGGTCGGCATCCTCTTGAGAGGAAAGATCCAAAAGTAACAATTTACGAAATTTTCCAGTTTTTAAAGAGCCACTATCATTTTTATTTAGATACTATGGCATTTAATTAGGATTAGATGAATAAATGTTTTTTTTTATTTGAAATAAATAGCTTTATTTATAAAATAATATTTATTCATATAAAAACATACAAATATTTCGCACAAAACATATTAAAGTATTTTAGCTAGCTCTGATAAAATTAGTAATCAAATAATATAACTATAGGCCTTTCCCAATCCACCTTAGAAGCTAATACATTTTTTGCCTTTCTTTACGGACATTACCGGCTCAGGAAGTGTTTAGTATCTCCCATTAGCCAGGCAGGCCTCAACACGGCAAACTCCGACTAACTGGCTTGGACATTGGTTTGATCACCGTATCTGTCATTTCTGTCCTTCAGTTCACTACTGACTTACCCTCCACTCTACGCGTTCCACACCGTACAGTACTCGGCTCAACCATAGGAAACTAAAAATAAAAACTAAAAAGTCATTCAGGTCTAATTAATGCATACTGACAAAAAGAGAAATGCATTCTGAATAAAATAACATTCACTATTGAACGATATTTGAAAAAGTCGGCAGTGACAAGCATGGAACCGTGGTCACAAAGCTGGCTACAGCACGGCTGTGGGGCTGGTGCCCAAGCGGCTATTAGCTGTCCGTATACTTTCTACCTCACCTACTCTCATTGTTCTCTGATGAGTGTTTTTATCCCATTTAAAGTTGTTTTTTCTTTACAGTATAATATTTTTATGTGTTTTAAAAATAAAATAACTTAATATTTGTGTGAGGAACTCGAGAGCCGCACATTGACATCCAAAGAGCTGCATGCGGCTCGCGAGCCGCAGGTTGCCGACCCCTGTGTTAAAACAAAGGATTCCAAATTTAAAGTCTCAAGTAATAAAAGACAACAAATCTGCTGCGTCAATTACCAACTGATTGTTTGCTAAGTGAATCGCCCGAAACCGACATTTATATGCACACTACAATTCCAAGTTGTTCATATGTGACGTCACAGTTGTGAAGGGAAAACGGGTGGTGGAGATGGGGGGGGGCGGACCCCCGTGTTGATGGGTAACAAAAGGAGTTGGGTAGGGGTGACGTCACACATTTGCATTGTTAAGGAAATATTCAAACGATTTTGTAGCAGTTATTTATTGCATTTTTAACTGTAAAGAAAATAGTGTTAGTTGTAATAAATTGATCAAAAATACTTTATCTTTATTTCAACTGGCTGAATCTATATAGCAGAAACTAAAATAAGCTTTGTTTCAAAAGAGTAAAAAAAAAAGAATATGTATTGGGGCTTCAGGGTTAAGCTGAAGGGCGGCGTCAAGTTAAAAAAAAAAGGGGGGGGGGTACGATGATAGGATAGGGGGGGGGGGGGCGCTAGGAATGTCAGAAGCGTAGAGTGGTGTCACATATATAAATATAAATATAAATATATATATATATATATATATATATATATATATATATATATATATATATATATATATATATATATATATATATATATATATATATATATATATATATATATATATATATATATATATATATATATAAATTTCTAAACGACCCATAAAATCAATTAAAAATATTTTGTTAAATTAAAAAGCCATGTAGAAATTTCATTTTAACTTTTGTTTCTATCCCTCCCCCCCCCCCCACTCCCCCCCACCCCCTAGGTAATACAGCATGCCTTCGACCGTGCCTGTCCTGTCTGTCGCACAGCCGGATGTGGACGAGCCGGCGGCCCTGCTGTCTGACACCCGCGCGCGCAGCGTGACCTTGGCCTTCCTGGGCTGCCCCTCCAGCCACACCGAGATCTCCCTGAGCTACGAGAACAGAGACCCCGCCCCCCAGAGGTCGCTCTCCAGCGATGACGTCAAGGACGTGAGTCGCCTGAGGGTGGAGAATCTTCCGTCGAGGGAAAGTAGTTCGACGGATTTGAAAGATGGTTGCGATCCTAGCGTACTGGCGGAGGAGAATTTCGATGAAAGGGAGGTAGGGAAAAAGGGGGAGTTGCTCGCTTTACAAACGCCTGCACGCGAAAAATTCTCTCGTTTTTTGCTGACAAACGCCAGCGAAAAACATGCTCGGCCCGCGAGCGAAAATAGCAATGACGTCAAATCGGCGCAGGAATTCAGTGCGTTGAAAAATGGTAACGCTGCGCCTTTAGCCAGTGGCGACGCGGCTCCGTTGGCGAGTGGTGACGCGGTGAGCAGGCTTAACGATCGGGCGGAAGTGACGAAGGATAACGAAACCACGTACTCGAGGCGGTCCCCCATGCGGGCGCCTGTCCATTGTCACCCCAACCCATTGGTCTCTCCTAGTGACACTCTCCAGAGAAAAAAATCCAAAGAAAGGGGTTATGACGGTAAGCATTTACAAAAATGGCGAAGCGGTATACGGGCGAATAAATTCAAGCCGGAAGTGCGTCATCTGGAAGATGGGCAAGGAGGAAGCGCGAGTTGTTTAACAACCGACTATGCTGAAAATGAAAGCGTGCATAAGCCTGAAAAATTATGGCGACCGAAAGCGGAGGGCGATAAAGACGTGTGCGATGAAAAAACAGAACAGGCGAAGGTTGAAAACGAAAAGGAGAAGTTAGAAACCGCCTCGGGTTTTATCAATGAACAACCTAAAGAAGTCGAAACCGAGGCTCAGCCGGAAGCGAGGTACGCCTCGCCCGAGCGCGGCACACAAAACACGAAACCCCGCCCCGGAAGTCACGTCACCATCGATCAAATGTTCATTGACGTCATACGCATCCTCATCGCGCAGAGCGGCGAGCGAACCGAATCCGCTTCCGGTCCAAACATCGACGACTTTTGGTCGGGCGACGCCACGCCGTTCTGTTACTCCGACGGCGGGACCGTCGCCTCCAATAACAACCCGGTGCGGTTCTCGACCGTCAGCGGTGCCGGCCACGACGCGCCCCGGGACGAGAACGCCAGCTGCGCGCCCGACGAGCACCTGGCCGTCCAGAACAAGAACTGCCACCACTGCTTTGACGAGGACACGGACCACTGGAGCGTGGTGGACCACGAGCCGTCCCCCAGCGACTCCTCCAGCCGGTGCAACAGCTCGGACGAAGACTTCAACCTTGACCCTGACCCCGGCCCGCCGCTAAGAGACGAGACCTTCCTCGACCGTCCTTCCGTTCGGGAGATTGTCCACAACTATCAAGAGACTCAGAGCTCCGGGTCGGCGGTGTTAAACCTCAACCCGTTCTCCCCCGAGATCGACAACAACGGCGGTCATCTACCAAAGATGGAATCGCACAGCGGGTCGTTTATGCTGCACCAGCTTCAAAACAACATCGAGTCCAGTCTTGTTGATCGCGGGGAGTCCAACGGAGTCACGGTGGTGTTCTCCCTTGATGAGGATTCATACTTGGACTCTCCGACTTCCCCGCTCATCCAAAAAGACCCGAAACACCACTTGCATAGCATCGTGGGGATCGTCGCTAACCCCACAGCCTACAACAAAGACGTGGTTAAAATCATCAATAATTTAAAACTGTCAAAGGATGCGGTGAATTATCATTTAATTTATCCGTCGTCTCCTGTGATTAATGAAACGAGAGCAGGAGGCTCGGGGAAGTTAAGAGAAGTTTCTGGAAATCCCAAATCTGGGAATCACAAAGAAAACAATGCCCCTGGAGTGAGGATCTCGGCGTCCCCGCCCACGTATGAAGCGGAGAAAAACGACATTGAAGCCGATGACAGTTTTTCGGACATCACCGTCAGTTCCGTGGACTACTCCAACTTTCTACAGGCCCCGGGGGTCGACACCGCGGTCAAGGCGGACCCTTCGGGGGTGCGCGTCGTGGACGACCCCAAGCTGGGAGATGACGAAAGCGAGGCTGAGTGTTTGATCGGCACCGTGGCGGACACCAACGACAGCAAGAGCTACACGGAGTCCCTGCACAAGCAGGAGAGGTACCAGAAGCAAGGGCTGGTCTCGTCCTACTTGGAGAAGGCGCGGGCCATGTTTAAAAAAGCCAGATCGCGCTCCGTCAGCCCCATCAAATACCTGTCCCGGCTGAATAAATTCCTGCTCAGGGGGAAAGGGGAGAGGAAGGTTGTCAAATCCTGGTCCATTGCCGAGATAAGTGACCCCTCTGACGTCAGCCAAGTCTCGGATCGCGAAGAGAATAAGACAGCGAGCCATAGGTCAAGGCTACTGGATTTCAAAGCTAATTTTACAAAGTTTAAAAATGAAGAGAAAATACGTCATACCAAATTAGAAAACAACCCTCCCCCTTCTACCGAGGCAGATGAAGAAGCTTACGGAGAAGCGCTGAGGGCCGAACCTTGTTTTCTCAATCCCTGTGGGAGCCTCCCAAACGGAAGCCCCTCGGAAAACCTCGAACCCATAAATATCTTTGGGAATCCCCAATCTCTCAACGGTCATCGTCCGGAGCCTAAGCTTGGCGAGACTTTGGAGTCACATGACCGAGACAATAGTTTACAAGGACAGGTGAGTCTACACGTCGATGCGGAGAATGATTACGCCACGTTTAAGTTTAAAACAGGCAGCCACGATAGCGACCCGGGAAAATCAGCTTTTTACTGTTACAAAGACGTGAAAGCGTTTGAAAACAGTATATCAAGTTTGTGCGTGTCTCCCCAGCTAAAGACGTCAACCCCTGAAGCAAATAAATCTTTGAGCGAGTTAAATCAAACAGAGATGAAAACCAAAACGGAAGAAGAAAGCGGCGTGAATACAACACAAGAAAGAGGCAAGAATGAAGAGGAGAGGGAAGAAATCACAAACATAGACGTGAAGAGTAGTACTGCCGGTATCAAAGGCAGCGCATCTTTCTCCGACGTACGAGCATACCGAAGCGAGGCAGATCAAATTCCGGAGCACACGTCTTCGCTGGCGCCGCAGAAATCTCAAAGTTTAGTTCTAGCCAGCGAGGTCACTCGCTCCGATTCTGGAACCGGAGAGTTCATCGCGATGATCTCTCAAGAGGTCAGCATCAAAAGGTACCCCAGCTTCACCGACCTCACCGACATCAACGACGACGACATCCCGGCGACGGAATCGGTCATGGGAGCGTATGCAATGCCCGATCTTGATTCAGAAGAACTTGAAATCAGCGCGGCCGTCCAAGAAGCTCACAACAGTTTACATTTTTCAGATATTTACAAACACGATTCTAAAATAAGTAGCGTGTCTAAAAATATCTATTCAAAACAAGTATTTCGGGAAGTTCCGGAAAATTTTCCGGATGATACTGTGGATGTGAGGCTCACGCCTCCGAATTCTCCTCACGGGGGCGCCCGTGCGGTTGGCGTCAACGTCGGTACTATCGTGTCCCTGTTGGAGTCTTGCAACATGCTCAGCGCTCAGATAGACCGCGACCCACTCTTCAACCGTTTCGACGCGGCGTCGGAGAAACACAAACTTGCTGCCGCGGGTGCCAGAAACCAAAACGTCTCCCCTCTACTCGCCGTTCCTGGTTCGTCCAAGATGGAGGAGCGGAGTTTTGAGTTTCTTGACCTGCCCTCCCCTCCGAAAGAATCTCCAACCGACGTCAGCCGAAGCGGTGACTCGCCTTTGGATTTGAACCCGGAGTACTTGATAGAGGTTGAAACCGGGGAGGTGTTGCATCGTACGGAAGTCAACGCCCAGGAAATGACGTCAGCGGTGTCCCCGCACGATTACAGCCTGCTGGTGGAAGAGACGTCATCGGCGCGTAAGGACGTCAGCCCGTGCACGAGCGGGGCAGAGGTCAAGCAGCTGCTGGACGAGAGTGACGTGTCCCAGATCTCCCAGCTCACGCACAGCTCCCACGGCTTCGTCAAGGTGTTCTCCAGCTCCTCCGTGTCCGTCAACGACACGATGCCGATAGCCAATGTGCTGAGCTTGACAGAAGTCAACCAAGAGTTAGAGAACGATAACCTCGTTAGCGAAGACATTGGTGGGATTTACGACTTGTCTTGTCAGCGGCAAGACAGTCTAACGCGGTTCCAAAACGCTAAACAAATTCTACGGGAGCTGGAGGAATCAGATTTAGTCTTGGAAGAGTACGATCTCGATGGAATAATTCAAGAACCGGAAATGTATGAAAGTAGTGAAGTAACGCAGGAACCGGAAGTCGCGCTAGAATTACAAAACTACCAGGCAGAATCTGATATTTTGATAAGTGAGACGCCTATATTTAGTAACGGTCAAGCTAAATCGTCATCCGTCTTTTACGTAGAGTTAGACGACTCGTGGAACGATGAGAGCCTAGAGAGGAAGGAAGTAGAGCCAGCCTCTCTAAAACAGCTGATGCCTTCTGGGCATTTGTCTCCGGATAAATTCCCCACAACGGCAGAAGCTTATCCTTCATCCAACGAGACATCGTCTAGCTTTGACCAGCCACGTTCTGTATCCAAAATCGTTGAACCCCACCACAAAGATCGACAAACTTTAGCTGAGCTTACAAACAGCTACGCCAAAAGGAACCATCCTTTTAAAAAAAGACCCACAAATTCGAACAAAGCGGGTTCGGATCCAGCAGCAGTCAACAGCAACGCTCCGGATAATCTAGGCAAAAGCTCGAGCCCGAAGAAAGGCAAATCCCCAAAAAGGAAGAAGATTAAGTGGAATATGGTGTCAGATGACGATGACCATTCGTCAAAGTCCAGCGATTTGTCCTGCAATCGTAACAACATGAACGACACTGAATGCGGAGCGGCGCTTGATGAGCAAACAGGACACGAGAAACCCTCAGTGATAAGCGACGAGGCATGTGCGCACCTAGCTGAAGAAGCTTCGAGGAGCGGACAAGGCACCAAACCGGATGGTTTCCTCAAATACAACAGCAGGACGGCCAAGTCCAAATCGTTCCACGAGAAATCTTTAAGCGTGTTCACCAAAAAACAGGAGACGTTGAAATTAACAGCGAATTCGAATGCTTCCATGACGACCTTGGAGACAGCGAAGGTCAAGGCCGCAAACACGTTATTCACCGTTGACCCGAGGTCGGACAGCTCGCACAAGCTGATCACCATCGTGTCGACCTCCAGCATCGTGGGGTTGTCGGAAAATGACGACTCCCCCATCAACAGCACCTCGGAGGAATTCGGCTCGCCGCCTCCGGCCCCTGAGTCTGGCGAAAGAGAGGAGTGGGTGAACAGGGTGGGGAGAATGTACACCCGGGCCCGCACAAGCCCCTACACCCTGCCCTCAAGGTACTCCAGCCCTAAAACCACGCCCTTTTCAAAACCGGACAAGGATTCGAAACGAAAAGTCGACCGAACCAACGGGAATTTCCCGAAACGAAATCTCTACCCCGATTTAAACGACGTCGTCCCGCCACCGCGGATGCATCGTTTCGGAGTTTCCCGATCTCGCTTGGCCTGTTTAGCGGAAGTCACCACGCAAGAAGAACATTCCCCGGAAATCGAATTCAACAAGGAAGTGACGACACCAACAAAACCCAACAAATCCATAACCGTTAAAAAAGAGCCGAGCCCGCCCGAAAAACGTCTAATGTCCGACGTCATGGGTCGATACGACCTGCGATCGACCCACGCCGTAACCAGCATGTACCGGCTAAATTCCAAAATCCACCACAACGAGCACCAGATCGTGAAGGCGATGAACTTCGTGGAGCGCTCGCAGGTCCACATCGAGCGCTGCGACAAGCTTATCCGACGCTCATCCGAGATTATACAGAACTCACAGAGGATGATCCAGAATTCGAAAAAACGTATGGAGGACACGGCAAAATTCATGAATATGAGCAAACACAAATCGGCCCATGTTTAAAACTTATTTTAAAAGTTGTTTTTTTTTTTTTTTTTATTTCAAGAAAATAATCATTGCAAAACAATTTTATTTTGGCATAAAATGTGGGCTGTTTTTTTTATATAAATATATAAATTTCTTTTATAATTTTCTTTAAGTGTAAATCCACTAGAATTTATAACCGGTGGAATGCCAAAGAAACCTGTAGAGAGATTCGTGCACATGTCTGAAAACCAAAAGCAACAACATAAAAATTAACAAATAAAACGAGCTAAACCTCTTTTTAAAAACGACGTGATTTTATTTAGTTTTTCTGGTTACACATTGTATGTTAAAGCTGGCCAACTTGTACATAAGTTTACTCGTAAAGTGGAGAAGTGATTTAAAAATATGGTAGGCGGGAGTTAGTTTGTTAGAAATAAGTCAGGATGACTCACCCTAGATCAGAAATTATTGATCCAAATATGCACGCCTTACATCGTCTTCTAAAACTGACCTATGTTAAAAAAAAAAAAAAAAAAAAAAAAAAAAAAAAAAAAAAAAAAAAAACCCAAACAGTTCAAAATGTTACACGGTAAGGGACATAATCAATTCAAATTTGGAAAGGGGGGGGGATAAAAACTATGGTTATTTTTTTTATTGTGTGTACATTTATTATATAGCATCACCAATTCACATTCAGGGTCTCTGCCATGTCTACCGCCCACCCACCCCTTCCACTCCCCTACCGAAAGAGAATTTGTATAGAAATATCAGAAAATATTCATGCTTTTACCGTCGAAAGTTTCAAATGTTCCCGGAGAAAAAATAAGTCTGAAAGAAACATTGTTCACCTTCCATGTTACTGTTTAGCTACTACATCATCGGTTTAACTGATAATCAATAGCTACTAAATATCTTACTTTGCGGGATTTCATTTATCAAGAGCGAATCGGTAACTGAATACACTTACGATAATTGAAGGATCATTGTATTGCATCCCCAAAACACAACCCACTTTGTTTCTTTTGGAATTCAGGTAAAGGGAAGCAACTATAAAATGTTGATTTAAAGTTGACAATTTAATTGTTAAGTCCCTTTTATTAAAAGTGAGTCGGTAACTGAATACACTTATGATAATTGAAGAATCATTGTATTGCATCCCCAAAACACAACCCATTTTAACATTTCTTTTGGTATTTAGGTAAAGGGAAGCAACCATAAAATTTTGATTTAAAAATTGACTATTTAATTGTTAACTCCCTTTTATGGAAAATTAAACCAAAAGGATTTTGTTTTTTAATGACAATGTCACAATCTACACCTTGTAGTAAATATGGTATAACTACCACTACACGTCTTCACAAACCAATAGCCAAAAGATACGATTCTACTTTAATGTGAAGACGTCTCAGCCTACTACCACTGACTATGTTTCTTTATATTCCTTAATGTTTCTTTATATTTCTTTGTCTGTTTCTTTATGTTTCTTTGTTTCATTATGTTTATTTATGTTCCTTAATGTTTATATTTCTTTGTATGTTTCTTTATGTTTCTTTGTTTTTATTATGTTTCTTTATATTCCTTAATGTTTCTTTATATTTCTTTGTCTGTATGTTTCTTTTTGTTTCTTTGTTTCGTTATGTTTATTTATGTTCCTTAATGTTTATTTATATTTCTTTGTATGTTTCTTTATGTTTCTTTGTTTCATTATGTTGATTTATGTTCCTTAATGTTTCTTTATATTTCTTTGTCTGTATGTTTTTTTATGTTTCTTTTATATTCCTTAATGTTTGAAATTGTTTCTTTATATTTCTTTGTCTGTATGTTTCTTTATGTTTCTTTGTTTCATTATGTTTCTTTTTGTTCCTTAATGTTACTTTATTTTTCACTGTCTCTAGACTTCTTTATGTTTCTGATGGTCCTTTTTTTTTGTCTTTTATCTTTTTCATGTTTCTTTGTTTCATTATGTTTCTTTATGTTCTTTGATGTTTCATTATTTTTATGTTTCGTCTGTGTCTGCATATGCGATGCCTCTAAATGTAGGTCCAGGTGAAATGTAGGTACTTGCATATGTACAGGTACATCCAGCTCTTAAAGGTAACTACAGAAATAGACAGGACAACGATTTTATATTATAGTTGATTGGTCCATGGGGTAAGTGAAGAAGAGTTCACCTGTTTCTGTGACCGCTGCATATGAAGAGATAGTGTGGTTAGCCAGCCTTTACATTCCCTAACGTGAGTTAGGTACCCATCAGAGTTGGGTGGACTCAGAAACGTCATACTGACTTCAACCCGGATTTGAACTCGAGACTTTCGGGTTAGCAGTCTAGCGCTCTACCGACGTGCACGTTGCGATACCTGCATTAAATCCTTACAATTTACGTGGGCGTCAATGGATGGTTTCATTAACCCCAGTGGTGATCAATACATTTGTAAATAATGACCAACTTTATTTTTAAACATGTTTGGATGGGAAGATGCACCATTTTTCCTATACATTTTACATTGGCAACTCCAGTCGGAATACATCTTCTTAGGGTAATGGGTTGGAGTCGCACCGGGTTAAAATTTTACATTGGTATCGCTAATAAAAAAAAAAAATACTTTTAAAATCAAGTTTCTTTAAATATCCCCAAACATCTGCTTCACATCCTTGTTAAAAGTTTTCTTTGGTATAGCTAATCATGTTTAAAATCATGTTTCTTTAAATAGCCCCAAACATGTCTCCGATATGCTAATACAAGGAAATCACGTATAAATAGCAGCAGTCCCGTCTTGCTACTCTACCTAAGGTATACCCACGAGGCAAGGTAATCCATTCTTATTGCGGTTGGTTGAGGTGTCTGTCACTGGCAGATGATTGATGGGTTCACTCCTTTTTCTAGACCATCAAGCCACGCCCCATTTGAGTTCGCCGAGGATCTTGAACTTGAGATTGACTTTTCTACGTAACATGACCGCGACTTGTTATTTTATTTGAGCTGTTCGGTTTCCCAACACACAAGGGCGTAATTCATGGAAATTTTCTATCTACAAGGCAGTGGCGGAACTAGAAAAAAAGGGCCACCCCGCAAAGAAATTTTTTGGGCCCCATCTATATCTATATATATATATATATATATATATATATATATATATATATATATATATATATATATATATATATATATATATATATATATACATATGTGTGTGTGTGTGTGTGTGTGTGTGTGTGTGTGCCTTTGTATATAAACAAAATACGAAAATACCAACACAGTACTCATTTCGGGATTGTTCGATTTTTTTTTAATTAAAAATACTAAATTTTTTTTTAAAGAAATTAAAACAAGTTACAAGAACACGTCACAATTCTGTGAGTGCTATTTTTTTTTTTAATAGTGACAATCGTAAACAGCGTAAAATCGAAGATCAGTCTCACTATCCACTCTGTGTGTGTGAGTGCTATTAGTCTGAAAATCTCTGCTTTAAATATATGTTTAATGTTTCCAGTATGTTGGTCGGTCAAAAGAATATGTAGCATGAAAGCTTTGTATGTGTAATGGTTTCCCGCGTTATGTTTATTTTTATAATAGATTGACGATAGAAGCATGTGGTTGTATATAAAACGTTTATTGGGTCTAACTACATGGTGGTACCAGAGAGAGGAAGGAAGTGGCGAGAGACAACTATTTATATATATGTAAGGGACATCACTCAAGATAACAATATAAATATAATACTAATACAGAAGAGTGAGTTCCCTTGACCTCACAATTATCTCAATCTATTACAATTTTCATGTTTTTTTGTATTTATATTATTAGTTTTAAATATATTTCCTTTTTATGCTTTGTCATTCTTTATTATGAATTTTTAAAAATAATAATTAAGAGATGTAATTGCTTTTTAATTTGTTTAGTGCAATCTATTAAAAGGAGCTTAAGAGCACACATACTTGACTATTTGAAAAAGGGAAATAAGTCATGGAAGTGGTTTGAACGCTTGCCTATCATTCACGCGCTTTTCATACGAATTTTTCCGACAACAACGCGTGTTTGATTGTTGGAGAAAGAGGACCCGGGATGGTGTCTATAGAATAAAGATAATGAAACCGCAGCTACAGTATTCTTTTTACAAAACAACCATAAAGTCAAAAATGTATCAAGATTTTTTTTTTTAACTAAAAAAATAAATTGATTATGGTCGGCTGTGGGCCCCTAAATGGCCCGGGCCCCCCCGCATTGCGGGGTCTGGCGGTACTGTAGTTCCGCCCCTGCTACAAGGAAGGGGTCAGTGGCGTAGGCAAGGCCGCAAGGGGGGGGGGGGGTTAGGGGGGGTAACCCTGTATATATATATATATATATATATATATATATATATTTATATATATATATATATATATATATATATATATATATATATATATATATATATATATATATATATATGATTGTAAACATATGGAAACATGTTTGAACCCCTCCCATGACCAATTCCTGGCTACGCCACTGGAAGGGGTGCTAGATCTATGCTAATACTTAGCCCTAAGATTCTAAGGAGCAGAGGCGTAGCGACCCATCCCGGCGCCCTGGTCGATCTATCAATGCCCCCCCCCCCCCCTCAAAGCTATTCAAACTTTGTTATTCTCTTTAGTGAAAATAGCCCCCCCCCCTCCCTCTCCAACCAACAAATCAGTCCGTAATGCAATAATGCTACATTGATGCTACAATAATAGCTACATTTATACTTTTTTACTACCTTGTTTTTCGCCGCCCTTGGGTCGCCCCACCCGCTCTCTCCTAGTTACGCCTTTGCTGCTAAGCAGTCGGTATAATCTTTGATATATCATATCCTTACGTCACAAGGTAGGGTGTCATCAGGTGCGGTATCTGAGAATGTCACGTCACAAATTTCAACAATTTCTTCATTTGGGTGTCACCCCTACCCCCCCCCTTTTTTTTTAATCCATTGTATTATTTTAGCGGGGGTTCTAAACATAATGACCTATATTGGGTAGAGGGTACCTGATTATGTTGACGATAGGAAGGTTGATTGATGGTGTGTGGAGGGGGTGGGGGTGGACGATAAGCAAGACGTATTTCATGGTCGATCTCTAAATGTATTAAACAATTATTAAACCTTTTGAAGAGTTTAAAGTTTCACTTTACGTTTCCAGGCAAGGCTATACGGCTTGTTATCGATACTTTCTCAACCCAGTTTCACTGTTAGGGTTAAGTTTAAAAGAGATTTACGATCAGGATTAAGATCAAGCTCAAGACTGGAGTAGTGTCAGGATAAAAATTAATCCTAAAACGGACTAGTTTTAGTAAACAAATATTAAAATTTCGATGAAGTTTTGGAAAACCAATTCTCAACAATGATTTATCTAATATATAAAGCTCAGTTCTGTATGTAAAACATGTTTGTCGTTGGTCTTCGATGGATTTAAGTGTTAGATAATTAAAGTCCTTATGGTCTACATTTATGAGTTAAAAAATTAATATTGAAAGTTTTGGGAAATAATTTTCATTTATCAAACTGAAAGTAATAATTTTCGGCATGTTTATTAAACACAAGTTTTAAAAAAATATCATCTTTTACAACAATTCTAATTATGTCTTTATTTAGTCCTATATCACTTACTTCCCTTTGATAAATTAGGAAAACACAATTACTTCCCTTTATAAAACCATTGCATTTTGTGGAAAAGAATTTACTTTTTAATTACTTTGTTTTAGTGTTGGGAAAAAAAAATAATTACATAATTAGCGGGGATTGATCAAGTGCAAATGTTGTAGGTATTTTACGGATAAGCTTGGAGTATTATAATTGTTCATCAAATTGAAACAGGCGCGTTCGTTTAAGTGAGTGCAAAAGACTATGAATAAGTTGGGGTACTATAGTCGTTCATTAAGCTAAAACAGGTGATTCCGCCCCGGGCGTTTATGTTCGCGTTAGTGTTTTCTTTGTGTTTATGTGGGTTTGCGTTAGTGGTTGCGTTTTGATTTGGTTCGTTTTTGTTCTTTCTTTTTTCGTTTTTGTTTGTGTTTTTTTGCTTGGGTTTGTATTTGTGTTTTTGGTTTGTTTTCGTTTGCTTTTTCGTTGTTTTTTTGTGTTGGTATTGGTGTTTGTGGTTGTGGTTGGGTACGTTGTTAGGTTTTTGTTTTCGTTTGTATTTGTAATTGTGTTAGCGTTATGTTTGCGTTTTGTTGTTTTGGTTTTGATTGGTTGTGGTTTGGGTGGGCAATGCCGGATTTATGATGATTACTAAACACACAGGTGATGGTCTTTAACAGAAAGGTTTTTCACAGAAGCCAGAGCAGGGCCTGGCCGGGACGGCTAGTACTTTATACACCTTAAACAACCTCTGACCCCTTCACTGCACCTCTACGGTGCAAGGCGGTGCGAAAAACCTGACATGAAGTTAACAAATCGCACGGAACACCCAGTGGCATCCGCGGTATGCAAAGAAAGGCGTCGTTCACAGTAGATTAAATACACAACAGTCGTGTTGTCCTGTTTGAAAACATGCACCTATCAACCAGGCTATCACACGGGACCTTGCTGGGGACACGTAGGGTTCACTGTTAGAAACAGCGTACCGACTTCTCAACGATCAAAGGGACGATGGATTACTTTGTCGTACAATGGTGCCAAACTTAGTTTGAAGCGGTGCGAACAGCCTACTTTATGAAGTGCACTAAAGTAGGTTTATACGGTGTGGTAAGCACATGTAAAGACGTGCACTAAACCTATTTGCACGAAACCTACATTAATCTGTTAATAAACCTATTCTAGAAGTTGAATTTAACCTATTTTAAGCACTTCACTAAACCTACAATAAGTGGCCGCTAAACCTGTTCTAGAAGTTTTAAACTATTTAAAATTAGTGCCCTAAACCTATTTCAGACGCTGCTCTAAACCTACTTTACAAGGGCACTAAGCCCATTTAGTAGGTCCCCCAAACCCACTCTATGTGGCGCACTAAACCTATATTAATTAAGCAGTGCACTGAACCTATTATAAGAGGAGCGCTAGATCTAACTAGTTAGGGTTAAGGGTAAGGATGTAGAACTTAGGGTTAATCTTTATTTAGAAATAAACTAAATCTGTTTTCAGCGTCGCTAAGGACTGACTTTTAATTGTCGATTAAACCTAGTTTTGTTATTTTATCTCTGGTTTTGTAATGAATGTCTTTAATTTTTGTAAATATCAATCAAATAATTAGCCGTAATAATAAAGCGTTGTATAAAAGATAAGAAACAAAAAAAATTGAGATCAAACATCCATAATACATACGTAACACACAGTAACAAGATCTGTCTCGTTAAACAAGTTGTCATGTGGTTTGAGTTCGCCCCGTGCTATTTTTAAACCCGGTGTCGGTGTTTATTGACACAACACACCCGGTGACCCCACACCAATTGACATCCCCTAAACCAAGTGACCTTTCTCAAGGCCTTTTTGTTGTTCTCAAAAAAATCGTGCATTCGGTGTGAATAATTACTTTGTTTTGGATTTTTAAAACAAAGTTTATCTGGCTTACCATACTTTTTTGTTTTTAAAACTTGCCTAGTAAAAAAATAATCTGGCATGTAATTTTCCCTGTATGATAAATGTGTATTCATATACTCAAAACCTAACTTCCGTTACACTAAGTTACATTAATTAATAGATTAACTTTTCGTAACACCTGTTATTTATAATTTTTAAAAACGTGTTTTAAACAAATAATTAGCGGATAATGTGTATAGACCCTAGTTAAAGAATTATAATCTACATGGACGATAAGAAAAGATCATTCTTGAGGGGGGGGGTGTAGGCTGAGGTGTGACGTCCATTTAGGGGAGGGGGGTCTGGCTTTTTGTGACGATGTGTGACGGAGGGGAGGGGGGGGGGGGGAAATCGTCAAAAAAGCTTGACGTCATTTATGGATGACCCATTAGTCGTCGTGATCAATAACTATCTTGCACATAGTGTTTCTTCTACCGGGGGAGGAGGGGGGGGGGGGGGCGTGGGGGCACTTGAAAATTTGGGGGGGGGGGGGGGGCGGACTAAAATTTCCCATGGTAGCGGCGGACACTGGTCAAATTACATATTTTTTATGGTAGTCGTTGTTTGGGGATGTCTGGAAGAAACTCTATATGGTTTACACATCGCAGAGATTGAAAGGGGGGGGGGATGTTTTATCATTTGTGTTATTGTATAAGATGGGGCGTTGATTTGGTAAAGAGCACGGTCATAGGGTAAAACTGCTTATTTACATCATATAATCAGGGTTTATTTCAGACATTTTTTTCGGGGGGGGGGGGGGTTAAATTGAAACCAAGGGGGAAAGGGGTAAAATAATTATTATTTTATATACAAAGGTTAAAATTTTGTTATTTCGTCTGCGGTGGAAGGGGGGGGGGGGGGGGGGTGGCGTTGGCCGTAAACTAAAGTGCTAGGTTTTAGAAGGGGGAGGGCTAGGGAGCTAGATGGGGGGATTTAGTCATATAGGGTTAGGGTCAAGGATGAATTTATACTGTACAATTACAAGCAATTAAATAGTTTGGGCTGGGTGTTTCCTAGAAATACTATACAACTTTAGAGGCGGTGGTCTAAGGAATGTTATTAACGTTATTTAGATAGAACAGGGGCTAGATTTATAAAGTGTCACATTTTTGTGACGTATAACACGTGCAATGTTCCTCAAGGGCATCTCGCCTTGAGTCAGCTTCAACGTGCGTAGGTGAACTCAGCCCGGGGGGCGCGCGAGCTCCTGGTCACCCTAACCTCAGGCGACCTTCAGCGTCCGCGCGCACACGACCCTGACCTTGAATAAAGTCCAAACGTACAATTAATCCCCTCACCTGTGTGACGAAATCAAATGTTGGCCACGAGCTGTTTCCGACATGCCTGAGTTGAAACCAACAATATTTACCTTCCGGTTGTCACGGCTAATTAATTGTCCATTAATTTAATTAGTACATCCTCATCACGAACTAATGAGGTATATTAATTTATTTTTGAGAATACAGCTGTATACGACGAGCTTTTTGCGCTTCTTTGTATTATTTTTTTACGTTAGCCTGGGATTTCTTATTTTGAGACGCCGTCGAGGTCTTAACTTCACAGTAAGTTTTCTTACATTAAAAACTTTACGCGAAATGTTTTGCGTATTGTTATTTTTTTTTAGCATAAAAAATAGTTTCAAAACAAGCTTTTATGTAATAATGAAATAAAAAGGCGAAAAGAAATGACTTTCTTTAAATATAGAATGATACACTACTATTTAAAGAAAAAATGTTGTTCATTATGTTATCTATTGGATACCTTTATTAATATTAATAAAGATACCCGCGCTTAAAAATACATTTTATATTCATCCCATACTAGTTGTGTTTAGCAATTGACACCTACCCTTTCTACTTCTTTATCTTTTTTTTCTTCTTCCTCGTCTTCTTCTTTTTTGTTGTTCTTCTTCTTTCTTTCCGTTCCATATAATGAACTTATGGGTAAAACCACCCTTCATCAAAGACCTCTGTATGATATTATTTTCTCTCCGGATTAACGAGTGGGTGATATGCTACCTCGATAACGATGTGGTAAAATAATGTTGCATACAAAAAACGTTGGTCTTAGATCAAAACTAAATATATTTGTGTTCGCTAGAAGTATTATTATTTGCGGGGTTCTTTGCGAAATTTGACAATAACACCCTGGTTATCCCCTGAAAATATTCCACTGTTTTTCTACATTATTTAGCCTTGTATACATCTCAATCGTTGGGAGGTATTGTTCGTGGGGGAGGGGGTGTTCTGGGGTTTATGAATAAGGGATATATCTGACGAATCTTCTTCTTCGATCTTAGTTTTATTGTTAGAAAGGATTCTCTCCAACACAATTAAGTATACGTGAAATACGTGTCAACTGGTTATGCGCCATAAATTATAGGCCGTTAACTCTGATTTTAGTCCGCTATTCTTTTTTGATTGGCTTCCATAGCCTTTGTCCGTGCAAGGACATCAGGTGTTTGATTTTAGAGTTGTCTCTCCTAAAAGAGTTGCTGTCCCCAGCCTCATTTTCGAACTCGAGACTTTTCGGATTAGCAACCATGAGCTTAACCGACCCGACCACGAAGCGTGAACTCAATATCCACCAGTATAAAATGTGTTGGGGAGATGAAGCGTGAAGAATGAACCACCAGTATAAAATGTGTTGGGTAATGAAGCGTGAAGTATGAACTCAATATCCACCTATATAAAATGTGTTTGGGGAGACGAAGTATGAACTCAATATCCACCTATATAAAATGTGTTGGGTAATTAAGCGTGAAGTATGAACTCAATAACCACCTATATAAAATGTGTTGGGTAATGAAGCGTGAAGTATGAACCCAGTATCCACTCGCATGTCACTTTACTTGACTGATGCGATCTGCGGCGAGACGTCGCTATTTGGGTGACAGGGGGGAGGGGGAGGGGGGAGTGTCAACACACCTACCGAATTTTTGGTATAAATATCCGAGTCAGGTTAGGTAATCCAGGTTAATATAGGATTAGATGATGATTGTCTCCCCTCGCTGTCGGCCAGTAGGGGACAGCACCCTCTAGCCATTTCTAGCCTAGCGCGCACTACAACAGGCAAAATGGGCACGCGGGTAAGGACACAATTAACATAATTAGTTAATTAGTAGCCTCATTAAAGGTTGGTTTTAATTTAATTGCCAGGATGATGTATTTTATATCATCCAAAAATTCATTTTTACGATATTTTAAAATTACTTTTAGAAAAAAGAAAGCGGAAAAAAATCCACCTGTTATTCAATATTTATGAATCTAGATATTTAATGTTAAATCGATCAGTTTAGACGTTGTCAGTTTTAAATGCAATATCTATCAAGCATTTGGGTAATATTCTAATTCAGTTACTTTCCTTTACCGCGTACATACAAGCACCGGGGTAAAACATTAAATTTAGAGGTGTATTTCTTCGAATGTTTACTGTATCTGGCCAATTCGCCAAGAATTACCACTGTGTTTGGTCGTTTCGCCCATTTACGCTGTCAAATGATCAGTGTTTCTTCCAGACTTTTTTCTCCGGGGGGGCACTTGAAATTTTCGGGGGGTCGGTAGACTTTCTTCGGGGGGCGGGGGGCGGACACTGTTAAAAATATATTTTTTCTATATAAATTATATAAATTTCATTTCGTTCGGGGGGGGGGCGGTAAAAAAAGATATATATATATATATATATATATATATATATATATATATATATATATATATATATATATATATATATATATATATATATATATATATATATATACATGTGTTTATGTATATATGATGGAATACATATTTAATTGTTGCAGATGATTTCAGCTGTTCTAGCTTTTGCAATGTTGATTGTTGTACACTCGGCTGATGAGCTAGGTAAGTCACGTGATACTTGCTTGTCGTTATTAATAACAATATATATATATATATATATATATATATATATATATATATATATATATATATATATATATATATATATATATATATATATATATATATATATATATGTATATATATATATATATATATATGTATGTATATATATATATATATATATATATATATATATATATATATATATATATATAATGTAATCACTTTATAATTGAATATCTAACAAATGGGAGAAACTCTGTAACAGCAGGTTTGCTTACACCCCGCCCCCTCCCCCACTATCCCGCCCCACTGGTCTAAATAAGAGTCAGCAACAGTTGTCTTTCTTGATAAGTTCATACACCGTACGATTGCATTGAACTTGACCATAATCCTAACCTTCTCCCTTAAACCTTCCAGTCCTGCAGTTGAACGGCAACCTTGGCAGGTACCCGGACACAACGGTCAAACGTTTGATCCAGAGGGGCGTGGTCAGCCCTGTCCCGCGCACCAATGAGAGGGGCTTCCGGTACTTCGTCCAGGTCACACGTGACAATGTGGGTGAGTTGTCTTCTCTTTATTTTTCGGTAGGCTTTTGGATCTTTTAAGCACAAACATACAGACATGGTTACTCAGCAGTGTTTCTTCCAGACTTTTTTCTCCGGGGGTGCACTTGAAATCTTCGGGGGGGGGGGGGGGGGGCGGTAAACTTTCTTCGGGGGGGGGGGGCGGACACTGTTAAAAGTATATATTTTCTATATAAATTATACAAATTTCATTTCGTTCGGGGGGGGGGGGGGCGGTAAAAAAAATTCGGGGGAGCTTTGCTTCCCCGAAGAGATGCCTGGAAGAAACTCTGAGTTACTGACACATTTTGACACAAACCTGCAGCACATTTTGACACAAACCTAGCTTTCTTTCTCCATTAGCCTCCCATAACCTTTGTCTAGCCCAAAGACAGCAGTTGTTTGATTTTAGAGTTGTCTCTCCTAGTTGGCTTGCTGTCCCCAGCCAACAACCCTCATTCGCCCCGGGGATCCGAACTCGTTTCTTTTGGTCTAAACCACTATCACGCCGTCCCTCATGGGTCATACACCATACAACCATCAGTAACTCACAGCATAACTCCACCACCCACCAAGCATACTCTTACTATATTATGTATGCAAAACAATACATCGTCAATCAACGACTATCCTATCTTGATAGATAAAAAAAGTAAAATTCATTTTGGAGCCTGACAGTCTATGGGGCAAGTAAAGTAGAGTTCACCTGTTTCTGTGACATCCGCATATGAAGGGATAGTGTGGTCAGTGCTTGGCCCCCAGTTGCCTTTACTTTCCCTGGGTACCCATTAGAGCTGAGTGGACTCAGGGACATTCTACGGATTTTAACCCAGACTATCTTGATAGATACTTTTAAGAACTTGTTTAAAATCGATGACTAGTCTATACATTGGTGTCTGAGGAACTCACATTTGATAAGTGACCGCCTGAAAATGCACGTAATTAACGTAATTAAAAGTCGTTTTAAAATCGTTCTCCAGTTCACCAACACAACCTTGCTGACCTTAATTAAAATGACCTAGACTAATTGATAGAACATTACAGAGGTTTTTTTTTACTGAACGTGGGTTCGAAAAAAAGAGGTATGACATTATGATGAAGATTTCAAGGAGTTGTACCGTGTTTAAATGTATGCTAATGATATGCTAATCATATGCTAGGAAGGTGTGGGCAATAATGATTGACGACGTTGTCAAATTCAGCAGATAGACAGCTCGTGTCTATAAAAAATACAACCTACAATCGTTACACCTATGACTACTTCATTAAGGGGTCACCCATTTATGACGTCCACACGGGGGAAGATAGGGGGAGGGGTGGGGGGGGGGGTAGTTCTAAAATTCATGGTTTTGTGGACATTATTAATGGCTGAATATGAGACGATAGCTAACACGAAATTCTCCATGGGCTCAATTCCGTATATCGTCCCTGAGTCCACTCAGCTTTAACGGGTTCCTGGCTCACGTTTGGGAAAGTAAAGGCAGCTAGGCATAGTGATGATCCAGCAATCCTTTCATATTCCGAGGTCAGATTAACAGATGAGCTCTACTTCATCTGCCGTATGAACCGCCAGGTTCGAAACGGCAACATAAATGAATGATAAGGTAACATAAATGGACGATCACTACCCTGTACAAGACGCTGACGTGACAGTTGTCCCGAAATTACCAAGTGCATTAACATGTTTCTTGTGTGTAGTTAGCCAGTCGGCAAAGAGAGACTGCCATTAAAATTTATATTCAAAATAAGTTTATCTTTATGGGAGAGTTGCCTTTGTATGTTCAACTACTTCACTGGCTGTTTATCTGCTCCGTCAATCAAAAGCTGGTGTAAACATTTTGCTTTGATAACAGTTTCGTCAGAAAATACGGCGTTTATTTTTGTCTTCCACACGACAATTATTTATTTCCCTGATGTTATAAATTGCGGACATAAATAGGGCTTGTAAGTCTCGGTCTCTTTCGCTTAAAATTCGAAATCTCGTTAGCCAGGGAGAGATAAATTTTCGAACTAAAACAATTGTTGGGAACATTATTCTCATTGTTAACAAGAAAGATATCTAAAAGCATCCAGTTTCATTCAACCATAATCTCACAATATAAAAAATAAACACACAAAAAAAACATAATGTTTTGTAACATAAGTTCTCAGAATACACTTGTGAAAATATTTTAAACGACGATTTAATACTTTTTTAAACTTTTCAACTGTTAATCAGTAAAGTACTTTTAGCTTTTAAACTTATCCAGTTGGTGCATTACGTATACAAACTTATTCAATCAAGTACTTACAAACTTTTAAACTGTTTATTACTTTTAAACTGCTTATTACTTTTAAACTGTTTATTACTTTTAAACTGTTTATTAGCTATGTATATTTCCTTTTTGTTTCAGTCTTCATCCCAGGTCTAGGGTTCCAGTCCATCCGACCTCAAGGGACCGTTAAATTTGTAAGTCAATATCTGTTTGGTGGTGGGAGGGGGGAGCTATTAATTAGGATTTTAAATTCCGTAAATAAATCTTACCAAAGAAACAATGAAACTGGAGTTAAATTATATTTAAAGACCCTGTAATCCAACATCTCAACTAATTAGTTATAATTTATTCATCCATCATGACCATATAATCCAGCAGCTCAGCTAATAAATTATAATATATCCATCTACCAACAGCTCAACTAATTAATTATATTTTATCCTTTAATCAGGTCCAAATAATCCAACAACTCTACTAATTAATTCCAATTAATCCTCAGGTCCCTATAATCCAACAATTCTACTAATTAATTCTAATCAACCCTTTAATCAGGTCCATATAATCCACCAACTCAACTAATTAATTCTAATTAATCCTATAATCAAGTCCATATAATCCACCAACTCAAATAATTAATTCTAATTAATCATTTGATCAAGTCCATATAATCCACCAACTCAACTAATTAATTCTAATTAATCCTTTAATCAGGTCCCCATAATCAAAAACTCAACTAATTAATTCTAATTAATCCTCAGGTCCCTATAATCCACCAACTCAACCAATTAATTCTAATTAATCCTTTAATCAGGTCCCCATAATCCAACAACTCAACTAATTAATTCTAATTAATCCTCAGGTCCCTATAATCCAACAACAACGGATGACCCGCTGTAACCCCTGTAGCGTCAGACAGGCCCGACCCATATCGGCGCCGGCCTGGGTCCAACCCTTTGCGGACATGCCCATGGCCACCTGGCCCCGGGACCCCCTCGTCCTTGACCGGCGGGTCCAGTCTCCGCTTCTCAACCGGTTAATGCCGGCTCCGTCTTTTGAACGGCTGGCACCAACAGCAGGGATGTCAACTTTTGGTCGAGACACGTTTGAAAGAAGGTTGCCGTCTGCTAATTCTGAAGGTTCGTTAATTCAAGGTCCGAAAAGTCTGGCGAATTCCGACGGGCAAGTGAATGGATTTCCGATTGACGGAAGAGCGTCTGGAGTCTTTGAAAAACAAGCAAGCGGGCGGTCTTTAAACACACGAAACCCGGATATAATTTCAGACGGTGTTGTTTCAGGCCCACCGGTGGGTAGTCGCCCACCTTCGTTGATATCGGACGGACTTTTGCCGGATAATTCCGGACAAGGGGGTGGGGATATGGGTAAGCCTGACAGCGGTGTGACGGTGAAGCCGTCCACAACCACACACAAACTTGCGGCGACAACATCGACGGAAAGACCGAGCAGCGCACAGGAGAAAATAAACAGCTCAAAACAGATTCCGGTTTCGCTGTCGACGGAAACAACGACAGTCGCCGAAAATAGATTCACGACTACTTCCGGTGACCTACATCAAGGTTCAGATTAATTTCTTGTTTAAAACTCGTAAAATGACGGTCGAGTTTTTGCATCGAAGTCAAGTGCAGTTCTTTTTTTTTTAAATCTTCAATGATATTGACCTAATCTGAATAGTTCTTGTGCGGATCTTGAAGTAATCCAAAAAATGAAGTCTTGTTTTTGTGCAATGATTTGTTGAATAAAAAGGGGAGATAACCTATCAGTGGGTGGTGGGAGTTATCTTTTCACCCAATACAGAGTACTGTTAGTGATAGGTCTTTAGTCATGATATCAAGCTTAGGTCATAAACGGAATGGTTGGATTTTTGAATAATCTGTATACACGTTAGCGGAGGGGGGGGGGGGAGTTCTTTTAAAAACGTATAGTTTCGAAATGTATAGAACACGACTAAAGCCAGTTTAAAAACAACCTATAATTAATTAAACAATATATAACTGTATCAGTATAAGGAGTTCAGAGTCTTTTTTTAAAGTGCTGACTTATGAAAATCTGGGTACAATTAGAGGGGGGATTTCGATGAAAGATTATCCCAACATCTAATAAATTATCATTGTAGAATATCGATTACTTCTGAATGTTATTTGAACATAGCCTTTGTGTGAATGTTTTTTATGTAACTTAGCAATGTAGAGCTTCATAAACATTAGATAAACAGTTATACAATTTAGATAGGTATAGGTCTTATAACTTTATAACACTACGTGCAAAAAAAAAACCTTTTTTCTTTATTAACATTAGCAGATTTTTAGATTGTATAGTCTTTGCATAGATGGTGTATTAATCTTGCATTTTTTTAAAATAATTATTTATTGTACTTATTAACTTTTTTCTTTCAGAAAAAAAAGTATTTTTATTGTAAATATGTCTTGACTTTTTTCTTTCCAATTCAGTCAACTATAAAAAATTAACAAAATGTTTAACAAAAATGTTTAAATTATGAATATATTGAATTTATTCTTTCTGGCTTTATTTGTAATTGTGAATTTACTTAACATTAGCAATTTTTTTAAAACCCGTTTTATGCTACTAAGCACAACTTTGCTAACGACTTTAGAGTAGACGTTAACATTTTGTTTAACAGAAATTGGAGGAGATAATTAAAAAATAAAGTTCAGAAGCTGTTTAAATATTTTATTTATTGCTCCATACTATATATATATATATATATATATATATATATATATATATATATATATATATATATATATATATATGTATATATATATATATATATATGTATATATATATATATATATGTATATATATATATATATATATATATATATATATATATATATATATATATATATATATATATATATATATATATATATATTGACACTGCACCATGGTATATCTCTGTGATATTTTGTTACTTGGATTGGTTTATAAGCTCATATAATGTAACCATTTTATTTTGAAGAATATATTTATGTGTAAACAATTTCTAACACCATCAAGTGGACGACCAGCAGTTGGGTGATACGATAAATTTGACGGACAAGATATTTGACCATCATAGATAAGCAGTTGGTGAACTAAACGAACCATTTCATATTGGCACAGTTGTTTAATCGGATTAATTTTTTTTTAAATTTTGATTTCTAAATATGTAATGTTTCTCTATACTAGTAAATGAAAATAATTTCAGAGTTAGAGAAGGAAGCCTTGTTTGTGGCACCAGAAGGAAATATAAATATATTGGAGGCGTCTTTTCTCCAGTAAAAATCATGGAAAAGACATACATATATTTGCAAAAAAAATTTTCAGAAATAAGTTTAGCAGTTTATTTTATGACCCATTCACTCGCTTTTTATTTACATTTGAATATATATGTAACTTTAAAGAAATTTACTGTTTGTTCCTTAACAACTCACATTTACTTTTCAAGTATTATGTAATGTTGTTATTGTAAAACATTGTTGAAATTTGTATGATCTTTGTTGAAAAAAAATAAAATGAACAAAACCAATGTTTTGGTGTGATTTATTTGTTAATTTTCTTCTCAAAAGCCATGTTAATTTATAAAGGATGTCGATGCCTTCTCCCTGCTTGGCGAAAAATAAAATTTCTCAGCTGAATAGAAAACACAATTTATCAGATACGAAAATAAAAAAGTAATTTAAATAGAAAAAGTAAATTTTAGAAAAATTGACCAATTAATACAAGAAAACCTCTTCATAAAATTAAATTTTAAAAAATACTATCGGAATAAATATTTTTTTGCCTCCCCTACCCAGCCAATACCATCGATATATATATTCCACCCCCTAGCAACGCCTAAAAATACAAACTTCTTCTATTCAACCAGGAAGTGTTGCTTATAATTCAAAGAAAAAAATTAAAACTGAATTTGACACGTCTTTGACAAATGTTTTGAACTTTGCCATCAAACTACATGACAGATGACCTAAACGTTCAGTAGTGGCATCTTTCCCTAACGCTTAATTGATGACTAACCGGCCACATATAATAAAGAATGGGTTCATTAAAGCCGAATTATTGCGGCGACAGCTTGTGTCACGCCTCAAAAGCCTTCCTTCTTTTTTTTTTATTATACAAATTCTTGTAATAATGAGAGCTGTTTGTCATTTGACAGAAGGGGATTAATTTAAGAAAAAATATGATTGATGTTTTTTTTTTAAAAGTAAATTCTGATTCCCGTCCAATCCAAGTTTATAAAACTGTTCATGGTGGTTTCCCGGTCCGGTTTTTGAAAAAAAAATTTGTTCCTGAGTCATACCCACGTTGAGTGCGATCTATCATCAATTTGAATAATGCTAACAAATCATTTTGAAGTCTCCGATCGGTTGTGTTGGAGATTATTTTAGGGAAAACCGTGTAACCAGAGTAATAGCTAAGAGTGAAAAGAAGGGCGGAGAATTACGGATATGAACCTTAAATTAAATGTGGGTGGAGGCTGAATTAAAAAAAAAACAGCTCAGCTCACCTTTTCGTGCATCTTTACTGAATACATTCTAGAGGAAATTTAAAGATTCGTTGCATGTCTTTTAATGGCCAACCATACATTAAACATTTCTTACATCTACCAGAGAGGGGGTGGGGCGGCAAGTTTCGCCCCCCTCCCTCCCACTTCCGAACAAAATTTATATAGAAAACATTTTTAAGTGTCCGCCACCCCCCCCCCCCCCCCACCCGGGAAGAAAGTCAGGAATAAACACTGACAGCTACTGATTTGGCTTCTTGCCTGGAAGTTTTGAGTTTGGTTCACAATAGCATAAACTGTTCAACAAAACACAAGTATTATTTCAGATGCAGTTTGCAACCATACTTCACTGTATTTTGTTAATATAAATAACAATACTTATTTGTTACTATTAACTGAATACCTACATCATCAACACACTACTTTATATGTCCACTGTTACAAGATATTATTTGCTACATTAATCTGCAATACTATGCAGAAGAGCTAGCTATAAGCAAGAGTATTACATCCACTGTTACAACAATTTTTGTTTGAATAGAACAGAAAACCTTTTTTAATAACAATTTTTTACCTCCAAACGGTAGAGGAAAAAAAAGAATTTTAAAACTTCACTCATGAAAGCATAAACATTTTTATTTCAAATCACTTATCACCAGGTATGTTTGAAATATTTCAGTTGGCCTTATTAGCATATAACTGTGCCATTTCTGGATAACAGTACAATCAGTATGTTCTCAAAAATGTAAATTATTAAGAGTAAAAATAAATAAAATATTGACAGACAAACAATATTGCAAAAATGTAGCTGCTGAAAAATATACAAGGAACTGATTTTTAAAATATAAAAGGGAATTTAATTTCTACACTGAACACCAGTTAATGATGACATTGTTAAAGAAATAAAAAATTAAAGTTAACATTCACATCAGCAAGCATATTTAAACTGTGTCACACATTCTTATTCACACACATTTAAACTTTACCACACAAGAGCTACACAAAGTTAAACTTTAACTACACATGAGCTACACAAGCTTTAACTTTATTATAGTAAATGTTACATTTATCAACACAAAGATAAACTTAAACCACACAAGACACAAAAATCATACAATCATTTTTTAATTTTATACTTTTTTGGTCAGAGATTTCAATAATTAATTAAAATCTTTTCAAAATTTTAATCTTTCACATACAAGAATCACATAATTTGACATCCAAGTTCAGCAACTAAAACATAGCAGTAACAATAATTTCATGAGATTTTGTTAAAAAAAATGCAGTGGTCCATTAGAACTCATAGAAACAGTGGGTTGGTTGGTATAATATAATAACATTTTGTACGCAGGTTGGGTTACTAGTTACAACTTATTGCAGGTATGCGGACACCATACTATAACATATGGGAGGTTGGCTGACAATATACTATAACATAGAGCAGGTTGACAGTTAATACAGCAGGTCGGCAGTTAATACAGCAAAGTTGGCTGACAACATGCTATAACATGAGAGGTTGGCTGACAATATACTTTAACATAGAGCAGGTTGGCAGTTAATACAGCAGGTTGGCAGTTAATACAGCAGGTTGGCAGACAACATGCTATAACATGAGAGGTTGCTGGAAAACTTACTATAACATAAAGGAGGTTGGGCGACAACATATAATAACATACAGCAGGTTGGCTGACAACATACAATAACATAAGGGAGGTTGGCTGTGACATACAATAACATACAGCAGGTTGGCTGACAACATACTATAACATAAGGGAGGTTGGCTGTGACATACAATAACATACAGCAGGTTGGCTGACAACATACTATAACATAAGGGAGGTTGGCTGTGACATACAATAACATACAGTAGGTTGGCTGACAACATACTATAACATAAGGGAGGTTGGCTGTGACATACAATAACATACAGCAGGTTGGCTGACAACATACTATAACATAAGGGAGGTTGGCTGTGACATACAATAACATACAGCAGGTTGGCTGACAACATACAATAACATAAGGAGGGTTGGCTGTGACATACAATAACATACAGCAGGTTGGCTGACAACATATTATAACATAAGGGAGGTTGGCTGTGACATACAATAACAAACAGCAGGTTGGCAGTAAATACAGCATTGGCATCATCTATACTATAACATGGGTTGTTGGCTAACATTATACTATAACATATAGCAAGTTGGTAGAATATGCATTAGGTTGGCAGTATATTATACATCAAGGTAGCTGGCATTATACTAAAACATGGCAGGCAGCTTGACATACAGGTTGGCATCATATTATTAGATAACACAGGTTGGCAGTACATCTATATACAGCATGTTGGCATCACACTATGCCGTATGTCAGGTGGGCTGACATCATACTATGACATACAGAAAATCACAAGCCTGGAATAGAAAACAAAAAAATAACGATTATCTAGAAATTAAGCCATGTGAAATCACTCATTTCTAAATCAAGCTAATTCCTCCACTCCCAACAATAATTAAATGCTCCTTCCTCAGGCTTTGATGGTAAATTATAAATAAAAACAAACATTAAATAGAACAATTGTGACAGAACAATTTAGTCTACTTTAATGATTCTATACACAGGCAGACTTCTTTGCTGTATTTTTTATACTAATATATAGATAGCTGCATTTACAATAGTTCAGTTCTAATGAGTCAATTGATATAAATACATTTAAAATGTAAAAAAGTATATTTTAATTTCTATACCAAATTAAAAAGGGCATTATTTACCCAGCAACATTGACTTAGATGCTGGCCACTGTGATAAAAAGAGTATGTAACAAAACGTTGTGCTATCTCTTAATAATTTATATATAAGTATCCTAATATATAATTCCCGATGTGCGCACTTCTCTCTCTCTCTCTCTCTCTCTCTCTCTCTCTCTCTCTCTCTCTGTCCGCAAAATATTTTCGCCGGATATCACGTCAGAATCGGCAGCGATATATGGATACCTTTATACGGACTTTTGTTGAAAATAATATGTTAGATGTTTTAAATGTATAACCACAATTTTATGTAAAGAAGAAAAATAAAAAATAAAGGCGTATTCGAATTTAGAGAAACAGTTTTTTTTATGCAACAGGAAAAGCGTTTATAATTGTGAAAAAGAATGCATAAAACAGTGACGTCACTAATGTTTATACAATAACTAATGACGTCATCTGCCGTGTTTAGAAAAAAAGAAATGAACTATTTCATTCAAATTTGATTTAAATCTACGTACGCTATAAAACTTATACAATACAATTTTGCTCGGGCTAAACTTTAAAAAAATTCTATTAGGATTCTAGATCTAGAGATTCTAGATCTAGATGATCTAGATCTACGGAAAAACTAGATGTAGACCCTACCTAGATCTAGAATCTGTTAAAATAAAACATTTCTATACTAAATTATTTCAGGCCTTAATTACTTTATTGAAATCTGTGTTTACCTATGCAATTTGCTAATCTCTATAATATATAAAGCAAAGTTGTCGGGTGCCCGGCGCTTCAAATTTGGCAGGATCTTGCCTTGGGGCGACAGAACACGGGGACCGGTTGGCCAAAAAGTCTACGATGAGGGGGTCAAAACTGACCTCGACTGACCGGCGCCTTATATGAGCTATAACTCGGAAAAAAATGTCCACGTAGGAACCTCTTCATAACTCCTGAGGTCGTAGACCGACCCTCGGGCGAATTAATTAAGCTTTCAAATTCTCAATGTTTTCGAAATTCTAAGCGAAGCTGGGCAGCATGCCTAGTATATTATATTAGTACCCACGTTCTAAGCTTAGTCAGCTCAACAACAAAAATTACAATAGGCCTGTTCTTAAGAAAAAAAAATTGATAGCACCCTATCACTAGCAAATCTAGTTGGTAAAAATATGTTTAACAATTCTTTACAGTCCTATGCAGCAAAATGCGCATCTTCTGTGTATGCCATTTTATTCCCACTATTAAGTTTGAAGCTGAATTTTAACTAAAATGTTTAATGTATGGTAATTAAAAGTAATGCACCCACTTTCTCTGTGAATTACTTTTCGTTTGAATTTTTAAATGCACATGGCTTTTTTAAATTAAATTATTATTAAACAACATTTTTTTAAAGTGAGTTGTCTCCCTTCGCATTACCCTCCTCATTCCGGGCCCGGGCAGTAAAGGGTTAAGTTAAAACTTTACCTGACAAACCATAAGCAGGTTTGTGATTCCAAACTTCTGGGACAACTGGAAGGATGGGGTGGCCTCACAGTTCTCACTATGTTCAGCTGCCCCTGAGTCTAGGGTGTCTTGAATGTATTTTAAACTGATGCAGTCTTGCTAAATAAAGAAAATTTTTAAAAATAAAAAAAAAAAACATCTTCAGTAGCCTCCCCTGATTTCTATACAAATTTCACAATTTAAAAAGTGTGATGGCCCTTATTTAGTTAAGGGCAGGTTAAACCCCCAAATTGAAATTTAGGTGTTAGGACTTTTTTGAGTGATAAGGAAGTTGTAACTAACATAGTATATGAAAAAAATGCAAAAAAATCACTAAAAAATTATGGTTTTGTGAAAATATTTTCTAAAAAGTGTCATTTTTAGGGTAAAATAGCTCAAAATTAGCTCTCATTGAAATCACAATAACTCACCTTCTGTTTGTCAGAATAACACAATTCTTTAATATAGTGTAATATACGCAATTACAAAAAAGTTGAACTAAAACAATTAGAAAATAATAAAAAATGGATTTTAGCCAAATTTTTTAAATGTGAGACCTTAATTTTTTCCAAAAAGTAGGGAGTAGACTTAGCTTTTTTTTAATAAAATGAGAAGTTTCAAAGATATAGAAATTCTTTTAGTTCACCTTTACAAGCAGTGTTTAGTAAACATGTGTGCAAAATTTCAGCTAAATATCTCAAGTAGTTTTTGAGTTATAGTGATTTAACTGGTACTATTTTGTTGAAAAGTAACATTTTGAGAAAAACGCTAAATAGTGAAAAATATACTAAATTTGAAAAAAACGAGAAAAAGCGAAAACTATACCAAATAAGTCATTTTTAAAACCTCCCAGTTACATAAATTGCATCTGGGGCCTCTTACTCAGCAATAAGAACATCTATTTTAGTTAGTTTTTAATTTTTATGTTGCTAAATGTTGCTTAATATAGGTGAATTACGTCATTAGTCTCATTAATTAAAAAATTATAAAAAATACTAGCAATACGAAATTTTGCAAAATGATTATACAAAAATGTTCAGAATTGAATGTAGTTTCAGAAACAATAGATTTTAAAAAATCAACATTTCTGACTTAAATATGTATTTTGGGGGGGTTTAACCTGCCCTTAAAGAATAAATTTCACAATAGCCTCCCCTGATTACAGAACATTTATTCATTTTTAAAAGCAGAGTAGCCTCCCCTGATTACAGTAGTAATTTCACAAATGCAAAAAACAGTTAACTGTTAAATGTTATACATTTGAATGCAATTACTTTTGGAACCTGGCCAAATTAAACTGAGAAATATACTATTAATCTCCTTTTTTCAAAACAAGTCATTTGAGATTGATCTTCACACAGATTATGGAAATTTGTTAGGGATATTGATTTTGGGATTTTATATCTTTCTCATTATTAATTTAAGTATTTGCAGTGGAGTTCAATCAATTTTAAATAGAGGTCAATTTTTTTTTTAATTTGTGAAAAAGAAAAAAACAACACAATTTTTGTCTATTCTTAGCAAGTTTTCATTATTTTACGATCAACATAAATAGTTCTTTAAAACAAAATATTAGTTCAAAATGTTCCACAAGTACAAAATTAATGAAGTCCTGCTGGTGGATCACATTTGTGTAAAACCTTTCCAAAAAGTCAGCTGTCTTTACATTTTATCTTTCACTTTCACATATCAAGTAATTATTCATAGTTTAATATTTTATTTTAAATAAATGTTATACAAGGTGTTACAAATATTTGATAAAGCAAAACATCAATAACATTTCCAAGATAGTTTTTTTATGGTGTTAGAATGGTGTTTAAAACTCACCTCTGTGTCTATCCTGAGGCCACACTGGCATATGATGACACCTTTATTCTCTAACAAAACACCTCTGTAGACAAGTTTTCACACAACAATAAAGTTTAATAATGTTTTTTGGTTTGTTAAATTAAATATTTAAATAAAACAACTGATATTCCCTAATTTTCAAAAGATTCTCAAATTCTTTTTTAAACAGTTATTCTTTTCATCTAATTTTTTAAATTAAAAAAAAAGATTTGAAATGATAAAACCTTCAAAAAAAATATATTGTGTTTTATTGTAAAATGATAATTTACTTAGTACACAGTGGACAGAGAACATCTTTAGTGGTGAGAGCTTTAAGGTCCGAACACAAGGCTTCCTCTTCCTCCAAGACATGAAGATCACCCAGGTCTTGTAGGCTCAACAACTTTTGCTCTACAGGACACAAATTAATTTTTTAATTGATTAGAGAATAAAGTCCGTGTTTGAAATAAAGAACATCTAAGTTGCCAACCACAATACTACAGTATGTCATTCTTAAATATAAATCAGTAGAGATTTTATTTTTCAGCCTTTATTCCAGGATGTAAAAGTAAGTTAAGTTCTCTTTCACACTGTACGATTAATTATTAAAATAAGGTAGATGTTGTGTGTTGTATAATCTCTGTTTATAAAAGGAATATGACTGTCCCATAATGGTTCAACAGAAATCATGATAAAAAACGTAATGCTATGGTACATTGAATATTTTAATGTGGGATAGCCGGGTTGGATGGGAGAGCATACAGCTGCAAACTAGAAAGTCTTGAGTTCAAATACCAAGTTAACGTCAAAGTCCCTGAGTGCACCCAGCCCTGAAGGGTACCGGACTCACAATAAAGATATTAAATTTACAACCTCCGATGTGTCCATCCCAACCACCTTATAGATGAGAATGAGGCTGAGAAAAAATGATAAAACGAGGCTCAAGATATGAGGAAAATATAGCGTCTCTGGGTGGATTACACCCAGTCGCCAGGGAAAGGGTAGGCAGTTGGGCATAGTGCTGACCACACTATCCTTTACTATGCAGAGGTTGCTGAAACAACTTCCCTTTGGACAATTAGGTACAAATGAGTACTTTATTAATTTTACTATGTTTTAATGCTCTATGACAGAGTGTAATTGATTACCCTCCCTTTGAAGATCTCTCTTTATTTCCTCTTGTATATCACTGTAAAACTGAATGAGTCCATCGTTTAACTCCACATCTTCAGACAGAAAGTCCTAGGAAAAAATACAACATGAAATTAAGAACTGGCTTTAAGGACATAAGTAAATAGCAACTATATTTTTATTTAAATAGCCCTCAGATTTGTATTGTTACTTACTGAGTAGGTTACAAAATTCAATATTCAGCTTATATCAAGCATACTTGACAGGAATAGCGCAACAGATATAAAATAAACATGAACATTGAACTTGAGAGAAGCATAATATATGTAATACAAACTTAACTGCATCAACAAAGTTAAAATTCAACATTTAAATACTAACACTACACAGGGTTAAAACTAAACATCAGGCTAAAAAAATAATACAAACCTCACAGAGGGCTCCGCCATCCCCTCTCCTCTCCAGCCCCATCTTTCTCCACTCTTCCTCCATGATGGCATCTATTTCAAGCATTTTGTTCTCAATGCTAGAACCCTCAACAGGTAGGCCAACATTTTCATTGAGATCTGAAGCATCGAGACACAGATGTCTTTTTGATAAGTGATGCCTAGCTCTGTTCTCTCTTAGCCTGTCCAAACATCTCTAAAAAAACAAAAACAAATCTTAAAAACAGAAAAATGTATAACAATATGAGATAGATTGAATTATCATTACTAATAATAAAACCTAACACAAAAAAAGAACCTAACTTTAGTCTACTTTTCCTTTTTTTGAAATAGTGAACAAAAAAATGGGATTGAAATTTTTTTTAAATAAAACAAAAATGTGATTTATGAAAACTTGCCAAAGTTTTTTTAAAGAACTTGAGACTTTAAGGCATTTTAGGCCTACCAATAAGAAACCAAATTTAGTTTTTTCAAATACCTTTCTGTAAGTTTCTTTCCAAGGTGGTGTCCTCAGTTTATACATGTCTTGTCTCCTCACACTTGCTTCTAAAGTATTCTCTCTAGACATTTTAGATGGCTATGGAGAAACTGCTTAATAAAATAAAATTAAAATTGAATACGCCTATGTAGTTGATTTTAGCAGCTAATTAACTAATATTGTAAATACTAAATAGTAATTAGAATTTTAAGTTTATAAAAAAGTATTCATCGCTTATAGTAGAGTGATCGCTTGCATTATTGTGATGTATAGCATTTATTTTCTACTTTTTAGTTCAATCAGAAAACAAGGGTTTTTAAAAACTTTTTTAATGATAATTATTTTCTACTTTTTAGTCTTTGTCTGTTTGTTTGCATTCAAATCTTGCTATCGATTTTATCTTCTCGCATTCACTTTTTTTTGGGTAAACGAAGACAACTCGTAAAAAACACGTGCCTTTTCCAATCGACGTTTCTTCTGTCAGATTTGCATAGGTTTGTACACTCGCTCCTTCAGTAAGCCACAAGAGGGTAAGTACCGAACCTTGTTTTCATCAAATTACAATTACTAGGTTATGTCCCTTTTTTGTACAAATATATAGAGGTCTAAAATGATCAATAAAATTTTTCCATGGATCAATTTAGTAATAATAATAATTGAATATTGTATTGTCATCGGAAACAAAGCTTCCCTGAAAATTGCAGCGCGCTAGCAAACTGGGAAGTGCCAGAAATTTCGATCGCAAGATTTGATTGGAAAAACAGACGCGAAAGCAAGTTAAAGAAAACGTGGGAAAAAATAGCACTGCTCTCTTAATCTATAGAATCTACCTCACTCCCCAGTATAAAAAAATGCTTTTGTAATTATTGTAAGATACTATTAATTATTCCCAGTCGTATTTTCAAGTATTTTGCATGAAATGACAGCCGACTGTGAATAGGAATAGCTGCAAAAATTGCCCTATTCTTAGACTCTTAGACTAGAGACTATTCGGTAATCTATCGTTTTGGGTACGTAAAATCGCCAGCGGCTATTAATGTACGAAAACGTTTCCTCATTGTCAAGGCTTTAATAGAAGTATATTGTCATATGTTTGTGTCAAATATTATAGATAAATGACTAATAAACCTAAATCAATGGCTAAATATATCGATATAGGCCAGAAATCAACTTTAAACAGCAGTGTCTGAGAGCAAGATTTGCTATATAAAATTAATAATAGTATATAAACAGCAGCCATTTGTAAAATAGAGTGGCTTCCCCCTGAATCTGGCGCTATAAGCTTATAAAAATAAAACTTAGACAAGATGGCTGCTATAGTAAATGAGCATGGTTGCATCTGTTGGAAACATCGCTAGTCTTCATTTATTACGGAAAAGTTTTAATTCAATTGTTTAAAAACAGGTACATAAATGAAACAAAGAAACATTTTTGTATTTTAAAAAACATAAATCCTCCTCAAAATGTGAAATAATTATTAAAATTTAAGGAGTCACCTGTTTTTCACATTACAAGTCGCGGGCGATTTTACGTACCTAAAACGATAGATTACTATTCTACTAGTTCTAGAAATAAAAAAAATTAGAATTATTAATTAATTAATTAGTATGTATAATTAGGCCTACTACTTTTATTTAGCTAGACTAGATCTATACTATAATCTAGATCGAATTCTAGATCTAGGTCTATATCTAAGTAGAATCTAATTATTAATTAATAAAGCCTACGCTTCATGAAAATGATAATGAGAAATCTGTGTTGGTGTTTTAGTTACAATTTTTCAACTCACACAAACTTTATATTTATAAAAGCAGAATAACCTCCCCTTACATCACATATTTCTATGATGATCAGCACAGAATGGCCCAGATCTCAAGATCTAAATGACAACAACTGGGCATATCTTATAAATCTTAGACTCTTGTCTAGTCTAGGTCTTATATTTGGAGCGTTGTAGCCTAGATCTAGATCTAGCTAGAGTCTTAGACACATTTTTTACAATGTCCCCTAGATCTAGATCTGGTTGACATGAAACATATTATTTATTAAAAAATTAAATACAAACCAGGAAACTGGGACAGGAAACCAATCTCAGAATCGAGGATTCTTCTACTTACTAGATCTAGTGACTCAGTGAGTTACTAGATTCTAGATCTAGATCTAGATCTAGAAATCTAGAAAATCTAGCCTAACAGTAACTATTACAAGTGTAACTATTAACTAACTAGAAATCTAGATCTAATTTAAAATAATTTAAACCTTACTTACTTATTAAGTTAAGTAAGCTTATTAGGCCTAACCTAAACTAATGCTTATTTTTAACTTTAAGAAAAAACTTTAAGTTACTTTAACTGTTAAACTAAAAGTAAAATTTTGAAATTCAATTGGTTTGTTTTTTCTATTTTCTCTCTACTACTCTTACTTTTCTTCTGTTATTGAATTTCGATATAGAATTAGAATCTAGTCTAGCTAGACATTCTAGATCTAGATTCTTTTATATTTTAAATATTGCTTGGCGCTTATGCCTAAGGGCACTATTCACTGTGGCTATGGAATGGACCTAACTTTATTATACTTATAGTTTATGATGCCATGCAAATATATTAAATACATAGATCTTACTACGAGTTGGAGATCTAGGCTAAATATATCATAATTATTGCTCTAACCAGTCTAATACATTGATCTGTCGCAACAGAGTATTTCTTACTTTCCTATAAAGTGGGAGACCTGCTAATCCATTTTCCGCATATCTCAAATTTAGTTTTTATTTCAAAGCAAAACATCGCTTACTGGACAACTCAAATCTAAAAAAAGTCGTACGTCAGGGCACTTGCATGTCCAGTTACCAACGTAATGTATTATAAAACTATAAAATGTAAACCTCACCCAACGCAACCTATGAAATGCCACCGAAATCTCCCCCAGTCTTACTGAAGGCCTAGGCCCTATAGCTTTGCAAAGCTAGGCAAAATGTATACTTGCTGTAAGGATGTAATAAAAAAAGTTCCATGATCTGATCTTAATACTATTTATATCTTATAGAGTTTCTACTGCTATAAAAAGTTACTTAGCCATTTTCTTTAAGTTTAGTAATTCATATTTCATAATACTTTAGGTCTCTATATTTCTGTTTGTCCGATCCGTTCTTTATGTCTATATCTATCTCTATATCTATAAAGATATATCTATATATATATATATATATATATATAAATATAGGACTATAAGCCTATATTAATTATATTATATATTATATTGATTTACAGGCTTTTGTTTTGCTACTATAGAGTGGAATTAAAAAGCATGATGCCATAAAGGAGTTAACAACTAAACAAACAACCAGAATGGAGTATATAACACATCCTGCATCTGCTGCCTATTCATCTATTACATCTGCGTAGGTGTTATTTCAACTTTGTTGGTATTTATTAATTACCTTTAATAGCCTATAGATAGACCTACGCTTATTTTTAATTTGCTGCATCCCTGATAAAGATCTGTGACCCCTTTTGTTTAGGGCTAGAGTAGGTCTAGTTTACAGGAGCCGGATGTTGTTCCGAATGCGAAAAATGCCTGAATGAACTTATGCCCGATTTGGGGCATTTGTCCCATTTGGGCAAGTGTCCACTTGTGAAAAAGGCCATCCTGCTCACAGCATTTGGGGCGTTTCTTTCAGAATTTTGTCGAAGACCCCTTAGGTTACAGGGTGGAACTGTTATCAATTTTAATTGTGTTTCTATCCCTATGTAAATATGGCTAACCATAAAAAACTAGAGCTTTAATTACTATAGAAAAGTAAACTGAGGCTGCTCTTACTTTATCAGGTGTAAAAAGTAGAACAAGATAAGATATGCTGGTGTAAATAAAACCACTTAAGACAGCTGTAGAGAGCCTACTGCAATTAGGCACTGGGGATAGTCGGACAGCTTAAAAAAGTTTTAATGGTGATTTTAAAAGCTGCTTGTTAAAGAAGATACTCAGTGGTTATTCAGTTTTTTCAATACAACTGTGGTTTTATATACAGGTTTAGACCCAGTGTGATTGTATTAATTATATTTCAGCTTTTTCAATTTATTCTCAAGAAAAGAATCAATTTTTAAAAGGCCTGAACAGCTTAGGTTTGATTTAAACATAAAAAAAATTTGAAGAACTTTTTAGTGTTTTTTATTTTTTTTTTAATTTAAAATTTTCATTTACAAATTACTAGTTGCAACAATTATTTTTGTTTCTTTTTATTAAAAAATACTTACATGAATATTCTCTTTTAATTGTCTGTTCTTTTAACTATATGAAAAATTTTAAGATTAAATTATTATTATTTTGTGTTTGCAAACAGTGAAATTGTTAGGAATTTCATTTTTTAACTCTGTTTACTAACAATATATAGACCTATTTACTTTTCTTATTTCATGTTTTCAAAATAATGTGATGTCATTTGAAAGACAATTGGTTAACACAAAACAAATGGCAGATGTTAATTCAATAATCAAAAAAAAAAGGATACACTTAACTGTCCTTGGATAAATTTTATTAAAAACAACACAAATGAAATTACTGATTTTTAAAATAATTTTATTAGCTGTTTAATTTATTATTTAAATGGATTATCTCTCTTCGCTTTCTTTCCCAGAATATATTTAGTTACCTGGAATGTTAATGGAAAACCACCACCTGACAATTTTACTGATCTCCTTCAACTCAAAGCAGACCCCTTGCCTGACTTGTATGCCATTGGGTACGTTGCCAGTTTGAACTGACAAGCTTATTTTTTAAACACGTTTCTTATTCAGTTTCAATGCACAAGAGTTCTTGTTTTTTTCTTAAAGATTTATATTTCAATTTCAAAATTCCATTTGTTTTCACCTGTGACAGTGTTTTATAAATTTATATGAAAATTGTATTCAAATTTTTTGAGGTAACAGGATGATAGTTGTAAAATTTTCTGTTTTACGTAGGTATTGAGATAATTGACTTACTTGACTTTGACTTCACTTGTCCACTTTTGCTCCTTCAATTTGGTCCAGTACCTGGCCAATAATTTTTCAATCTCCCAAGACATCCCTGCTGTGTTCAGTTCTTTGAGAACATTCTTTGAATGTACACATTCAGGCCTAACAGTCCATAGAGCAAATTATGTAGAGTTAGTTTCTTGAACTTAGCCATTCTATAAGAATTAGTGAGATGCCTTTTCTTTCCCTGACTGGAGTCAGGTTCATCATTTGGCCTTGGTGATTTGAACTAAAACTCTTTGGTTAGCAGTTGTTTGCTACTCTACTCAACCATATATATACCAGTTATTTGTTACTTTGCTAATGTCATTGTTCACACAGACTGCAAGACGTGGGCTCCCACAACTGGGATGGCACCTTGTCATGAATGTTAGCCCCCACCTACTATTGTTATTAATCAGGGGTCTCCAAACCATGGCCCGCTGGCCGGATGCGGCCCGCAAGGTCCTCTTATCGGGCCCGCTGAGTTTTTTTGTCCACGAAAAAAAAGTTTGTTGGTGATGGCTGAGGAACTTCACTCAGAAAAATCAAAGACATGCTTGGAAGAAACTGGCCCCCAAACTGAAAATTGATAGTTAATGCGACCCTCGGACTGAAAAGTTTGGAGACCCCTGATATAAACTGTCCTTCTGATGGCAAGAAAACATGTTAGCTCCTCTCTACTCTTCTTCTTCATTGTTACTTCTAAAGTTGGAAGGGATTGATTTCCTCCAACACAATTCAGCATTGCGTGTTAACTTGTTATGTGCCATATAGGCCATTTACTTGGATTTTCTTCCATAGCCTTTGTCCATCCAAGAACAAAGAGTAGGCAGCAGTTTTTGATGTTGGAGTTGTCTCTCTTAGAAGGGTTCCTGTCCCCAACTATCAAGCCTCATCTGCCCGGGGGGTTCGAATTCAAGACTTTTTTTTTTGTTTTTAGCAACCATGATCTTTACCGACTCAACCACGCCGACCTCCTCTCTACTCAACCATATTAGTTTATTTGCTATACTGACGCTGGTTTTTTTCATTGTTAATGTCATTGTCACTGTTTACCCAGATTACAAGAGGCTGGCTCACACAACTGGGATGGTGCCTTGTCTTCTGCCCTTAAACCTCATAATTATGTTAAGGTAAATATCATTAAGAAGGGGACATAATCATCTTACATAGCAAAAAAAATTGTTAAGACTTTATAAAATTCATGCATAAGTCTTTAAATGAGTTATTATGAGTATATTAAAACCTCAATATTAAATCTTTTTCAGTGTAACAATTCAGATAGATTATATACAGTCTAAAACTTAACATTTGACAAAGGATATTTAAATCAAAAACAGTATTGGAATTGACTTTCAATTACCTAAAAAACTATGATTTACTAGATTCTACATTTAATAAATCCTAATACACCTATTTTTAAACTACAGATGCTTATCAACCATGCTCCTTTTATATACATGATTCACTTGTCTATACGTGAATCACCTCTCTAAAATGTAATTTATTATTATTAATTAACGACTGTGATGGTTAAATATTTTGTTAATTGTTTTATTAAAAATAAAAGCATTTAAAAAAAACAAAAAAAAAACACTGATGCCTATTATTTCATCCTTTTATGTTTAAATCAATAGGAGAAAAACAATTTTAAACTCCTGATGCAGAGTATTCCATCTTTTACTTCTATGCTGTTTAAACCAAGAGAAAATTTGAAAATGATTTTTATTATTAAAAAAACTACTGATGCCAATTGTTTCATCATTTACTTTTGAGTAGTTTAAATCAAGATTGAAAAGAATTTTTATTAAAAAAAAACAACTTTTGATTTTAATTATTCCATCTTTTACTTTTATGTTGTTTAAACCAAGAGGAAAATTTGAAAATGATTTTTATTATTAAAGAAACTACTGATGCCAATTGTTTCATCCTTTACTTTTGAGTAGTTTAAATCAAGGTTGAAAAGAATTTTTATTAAAAAAAAACAACTTTTGATTTTAATTATTCCATCTTTTACTTTTATGTTGTTTAAACCAAGAGGAAAATTTGAAAATAATTTTTATTATTAAAGAAACTACTGATGCCAATTATTTCATCCTTTACTTTTATGTCGAAAGATTATTTCATCCTTTACTTTTATGTCGAAAGATTATTTCATCCTTTACTTTTATGTCGAAAGATTATTTCATCCTTTACTTTTATGTCGAAAGATTATTTCATCCTTTACTTTTATGTCGAAAGATTATTTCATCCTTTACTTTTATGTCGAAAGATTATTTCATCCTTTACTTTTGTGTCGAAAGATTAATTTCATCCTTTACTTTTGTGTCGAAAGATTATTTCATCCTTTACTTTTATGTCGAAAGATTATTTCATCTTTTACTTTTATGTCGAAAGATTATTTCATCCTTTACTTTTGTGTTGTTCAGGTCAAAAGTCGACAGCTGGTTGGAATATTTACAATTGTGTATGTTAAAAGAAGCCGCTTACCCTGGGTGACCAGTGTGGAGTCTGAACTTACAAAGACAGGATTTGGTGGATATTATGTAAGTAGAAATACATTAGTTTTAGGCTGAGCATGGGGCGACACATACTAGGTTTACCCTCTTTTGATATAAATTGGCTCAATGGTGTTAATTGTCCAGGTGTGATCCACAGGGTAACAAAGGAGCCTCCAGTATACGGCTGGATATCTTAGGGACAAACTTAATAGTTGTCAATTGTCACCTGCCTGCACATCAGGAGAACATAAATGACAGACTCTCAGTAAGTTATTGGACCAGGTGTTGTCAGTCTGAAAGTTATTGGACCAGGTGTTGTCTGTCTGAAAGTTATTGGACCAGGTGTTGTCTGTCTGAAAGTTATTGTACCAGGCGTTGTCTGTTTGTAAGTTATTGGACCAGGTGTTGTCTGTCTGTAAGTTATTGGACCAGGTGTTGTCTGTTTGTAAGTTATTGGACCAGGTGTTGTCAGTCTGTAAGTTATTGGACCAGGTGTTGTCTGTTTGTAAGTTATTGGACCAGGTGTTGTCTGTCTGTAAGTTATTGGACCAGGTGTTGTCTGTAAGTTATTGGACCAGGTGTTGTCAGTCTGTAAGTTATTGGACCAGGTGTTGTCTGTAAGTTATAGGACCAGGTGTTGTCTGTAAGTTATTGGACCAGGTGTTGTCTGTCTGAAAGTTATTGTACCAGGCGTTGTCTGTAAGTTATTGGACCAGGTGTTGTCTGTAAGCTATTGGACCAGGTGTTGTCTGTAAGCTATTGGACCAGGCGTTGTCTGTAAGTTATTGGACCAGGTGTTGTCTGTCTGTAAGTTATTGGACCAGGTGTTGTCTGAAAGTTATTTGACCAGGTGTTGTCTGTCTGTAAGTTATTGGACCAGGTGTTGTCTGTCTCTAAGTTATTGGACCAGGTGTTGTCTATCTGTAAGTTATTGGACCAGGTGTTGTCTGAAAGTTATAGGACCAGGTGTTGTGTGTCTCTAAGTTATTGTAAGTTATTGGACCAGGTGTTGTCTGTCTGTAAGTTATTGGACCAGGTGTTGTCTTTAAGTTATTGGACCAGGTGTTGTCTGTAAGTTATTAGACCAGGTGTTTAAGTTATTGGACCAGGTGTTGTCTGAAAGTTATTGGACCAGGTGTCTGTATGTAAGTTATTGGAACAGGTGTTGTCTGTAAGTTATTGGACCAGTTGTTGTCTGTAAGTTATTGGACCAGTTGTTGTCTGTAAGTTATTGGACCAGTTGTTGTCTGTAAGTTATTGGACCAGGTGTTGTCTGTCTGTAAGTTATTGGACCAGGTGTTGTCTGTAAGTTATAGGACCAGGTGTTGTCTGTCTGTAAGTTATTTGACCAGGTGTCTAAATTTTTAAAGTTAGTTTTTGATCCATATTTTGTCTTATCAGAAAGTTATTGATTAATATTGCTTTATACTTTGTTGACCTAATTTTGTCTGTCAGTTGGATATTTACCTATATTTCATCTATTAGTAAGTTATTGCTGTATTATTGGTGTCTATTATTTTTTAAAGTAACTGATGTAGTCAGTTACTTTTCATGAATATATATTTATGTAGTGCTATGAATGTTTTTGTAGTATTTGAGAATAAATTTTATTTAGTAGTAGAAAATATATTTCACAATGAATGCTGTAATAAATGATGTCAAAATTGGATTTGTAATTACTTTTTTTGTAATAGTAAAACATTAATTAATCATTGTTTGTTCAAGGTGATTAATATTTTTATTGTTATTTGAAAATATTTCTTGTTCCTTTTTTTTTTTAGAATGTTGAGCAAATTTTGAGTTCACAAAAGTTTAAAGATCAAGACAGTGACAATATATTGGATCATGAGTGAGTTTTTTCCCCTGCCTCATTTGCCAAAAGTTTTATTTTTCCATTTATTTCCAAGTTCAGGTTTTTGTTATTTTGAAGGTAATTTGAAAACTTGAACAGGCTATTGTTGTGAATGATGAATAAAACCATTTGTAGGAAATGTTTTAATGGCTTTTCTGTTGTTGTTACCACACTGACTTTTCACACATTGATTTCGCTGTTGTTTTCGTTCTTAAAATAATCAACACTTAATAAAATAGGCCTACACAATTGTATCAATATTGTAATGAAACTGGTACATTTTTGTAGAACTGAAGTTTCATCATTATCTTTTCCTGTTTGTGCCCAAGACATGGGGCAGATGAAGTAGAGTTCATCTGTTTCAATGACCTCTGCATACAAGGGGATAGTGTGGTTAACACTATGCCCAGCCGCCTTTGTTTCCCTAACATGAGTACCCATCTGAGCTGGGTGGACTCTGGGACGTTCTACTGTTTTGAACCCGGATTCAAACTCCAGACATATGGATTAGCAGTCTAGCTCTCTACTACCAAACCACACCGCCCTTTATACCTGAAATTAAAAACCTGAATGGAAATAACTATTTTTTTCTGAAACATTTAAAAAAAAATTCTTTAAGTAATTGCCTTAAAATTGTAGTTATGATGATGCATTTTTTATACTAAAACTTTATAATTCTACTGTGTCACAATCATGCTAACTGATGAAAATAACAATTAATGCAATTGATTGCAGTTATGTATTTTGGATGGGAGACACTAACTTTCGAGTTGATAACACACCATATAAGAAAGCTGTTGAGTTGGTCAAACAGAGGAAATATGATGAGCTCTTACAGCAGGATCAGGTGTGTATTGTCAGTGTGAGAACAGGTGGGTGGGCTATTAGCTGTTAAATTAGGAACAGGTGTATGGGCTACTAAATTAGGAACAGGTGTGTAAGCTACTAACTGTTAAATTAGGAACAGGTGTGTGGTCTACTAAATTAGGAACAGGTGTGTGGGCTACTAGCTGTTAAATTAGGAACAGGTGTGTGGGCTACTAAATTAGGATCAGGTGTGTGGGCTACTAGCTGTTAAATTAGGAACAGGTGTGTGGGCTACTAAATTAGGAACATGTGTGTATTATCAGTGTGAGAACAGGTGGGTGGGCTACTAGCTGTTAAATTAGGAACAGGTGGGTGGGCTACTAGCTGTTAAATTAGGAACAGGTGTGTGGGCTACTAGCTGTTAAATTAGGAACAGGTGTGTGGGCCACTAAATTAGGAACAGGTGTTGTGTGGGTTATTAGTTATTAAATTAAGAACAAATGTGGAAAACTAACTGTTACAGCAAAGAAAAGATGTGTATGTTCATTTAAATAATAGTTGTATTGTCTTTTATCTGCTAATTATAGACTGTGTGTCTAGCTAATAGATGAACCCTCTAAGAACAGCATTTATCTTGGTTTTTTTTATTAAAGTGATTTACAGTACTCTATGTTTACAGTTGAAGGCAGTCATGAAATCAGGACTACTCTTCCCAGACTTTAAAGAGGGGAATATTGATTTCGCACCCACATACAAGTTTGACCCAGGAACTGATACATATGACACAAGGTCAGGTCAGCAGTTTGAGTGTTGTGAAGTGGGATGTCAAAAGTGTGAGGGAAGGTTTAATGTGAGGTGTATGTTAGCTGGGTACAACTAAACGCTGATGTACTGTATCAAACCTCAAATACTGTAGACCACCATTTACTTAGCTCTTGCTGTTCTAGATATGACTGTAGACATTTTTTGTTGGGGTCATCCATTTATGAAATCTACACAGATGACAGAGCAGTGTTTCTTTCAGACATTTTACAACAAGGGACGGGACTGTTAAAAAATATTTTTTCTATAGAAATGAAATATTTAGATGTATTTTTTTATTTTGTCCCTGAAGAGATGCCTGAAAGAAACAAGAACTCCATGGGTTGGGGTCTAAAATTGAAAAATTGTGTGTACATCTTAAATGGATGACTCCAGTGGTCTTTAGAACATCATCACACATTTGAATGTAAATCCTCTTAAAATTTGTATTCTATCAATCACCTGTATACCCTCAAATTAATATTTGGCATTAAGTACTCCTATATATTACTCAAATATTTTACTAAACTCCCATGTAAGCTCTCAAGTATTTGACAATAATCCTTCAAATATTGGACTGTAAACACTCAAATATTTGACAGGAAACCTTCATGTACTTAACAATAAGCCTCCAAAAATAGTAAACCTTTATGTACTTAATTCTAATCCTTCCTATATTTGACCATAAACATATTTTCTTTTAGTTCAAAGCAGCGAGTCCCATCCTACACGGACAGGATTCTATACTTCTCCCATGATACAACCTACGGGGACATCAAGGTCCAAATTGAACAGTTGCACTATAGGAGTCATCCTGCGTATAAACAGAGTGATCACAAACCCGTCTCCTCTCTCTTTCAGTTTAATGTAAGTTGTTTGTAACAAATTTTTTTCAGACATGATATCCGTTATACAAAAGTTTTCGCAAAAATCCTACCTTTCCCAGCAGAAATGTATGTTTATTTCACAGTAGAACAATTCCAAAAAATAAAATTCTGTTTTAATCAATTAGATTAAATAATTAAACTAGAAAAAAGAATTGTGTAAAAATTTAAATTTTAAAAGCATGCTGATTAAATTAGCAATAGCGTAAATAGGAGTACTAGGAATATATTTTGAGATAGATTTCAAGCATCTTGTATGCATGATAATTTATATTTCTTATGTTTGAAATAAAAACTCTTTCAGGCGCTGTCCAAAAACTACCCCAATCTAATAACCTTTGTATCACAAGAAACAACGTGGAATAAGAAGAAGGACAACATTATACGATATTCTGCAAGGAAAGATTTCAAAATTTTGTCTGGTGATTGGATAGGATTATATGAGGTAATATCTTAATACTTTTAAATCATTCATCTAATGCAGTTTTAGCCACTAATAGAGAAAGAAATTTTTGTTTGGTAAATTTAAAACATTGGGTTATAATCGCAAGATCTAAGAGGGCTGTGTTATATAATTAGCTTGTTACGTTTGCAAGGGAGATAACACCATGTTATAGGCTTAGCTATTTTTCCCTATAAGTTTAAAATTTATAAGTTTTTTTTAATAAATGTGTGAAATCCAATACAACCCTTTTACCAAAAAGCAATTTTGTTTTGTAGGAAACATTCCAAGATTTTGACTCATTTGTCACCTACAGCTGGGCTGGTAGTAGGCCACAGAGTGACAGCTCCGCCCCCATTTCTGTTGTATTTGCCAGTAGTCAATTGACTACCCTGCCACCAAAAAAATACGTCCTTTGCTATTTAACAAAAAAGGGCTCTCTTTGTGGTGTTAGCCAGCTTATAACAGTAAGAAAATTTATTAAATATTAAGTTATAGCTGTGTCTTAAAGATTTCATTCACATTTTATATTTTATTTCAGTGTTTTCTAATATCATAACTACATCATACAATTTCTTTGTAAACTTAATAGTTGTAAGGTTTCATAATTAATAAAAAATATTCTACTGAAGATATAACAATTTTATCAGGTGTCTTAACTACATCTTCATAATGAGTTGAGTTGTTTGAAATCATAGCTATTCTTAAACTATTTTATTAAGACTAGATTTATGTGTACAGTTGTCAAGAATTGTATATACCTCTTATATATTTACTAAAAAATGTTTATTATCAATGCTCATATTTTTCATGTATCTCTCCCTTCAACAGATAGCATAGTCCTAGTAATCAGGTGACTGCTGTGGATACAAGAACAAAACAATTTTGATTGTCTACCATTGTGAATGAGCTGAAGCCACCCCTTGCCATTAGTAGTGATTTTGTATGAAGTACACCAGTTTTTTAACTTTGATTTGGATACATTGTTTGACTGTTACATTGATTAGTACAGGGTATATGTAACCATGGTATACTATAGCAGCTATAGGAGAAATGGTTATTTTTTTTTTGGAGAGTAAAGTAATTTTAATTTAGTTTATCACTATGTGGTAAATTTTAGTTTTTTTTAATCTTACAACCATATGAAAAACTAATGTATCATCAGTACATATTTTAGGTCAAGGTGCTTTTTTTTACCTTTATTTTTTTTTTTGTGTCCTTGCTTATTTTGTAAACAATAGTTTTAAATATTTTTTCGTTAAAGAATCTTTTTATTGCCACTTTTAAAGTTTTAGGTTGCAAAAATATATTTACTACTATATGAGTTTTAATTAGAACATCATAAAAATTCTTAAGCCAAAAAAAAAACAAAATCATGTACATTTAAATTTTTAAATTTAAAATTATTTATTTTTCACTTTTAAAGCTATACTGAAATTAAAATAGTTTATGCTGTATTGCAAATAATTTTTATTTAGAAGTGATAATGAGTTAAACGACTTTGTACACAAATCTATATTTTTCAATGAAGAAAAGGAACACAGCTTACACTCTTTGCTACTCATATATTGTGTTGACATAGCATATTTGATAAATGTGTCACATGACCTGAAGCAGCATTAGTAACCATGTATTAGCCTGACCTGTGACCTTTATCCTACATGTGCATCATTATGTTGTCATACCAGTATAGATCTCACAGCTGTTATCAAACAGACCAGCAGTACTTTTATAACTGTCTGTTTTGTATAGAGATATAAAATGTTGTACTTACAGGGTCTGACTATTGGAACTTCTAATCTTTGTCTCATGTCTCACATACGCTAATCAAGATCAATAATATAAGAGAATAATATAACATAATAACCACGTAACCTAAGGCATTTGTTGTTACATTTTTACTTATAATCTCAGACTATTTTTTTTTAATGTGATTATCTGGGAAAAAAAGACACCTAATGGTAAAACAGTTTTTAAAAAATGTAAAAATTAAATAATTTTAATAAATTTTTATTTACTTTGTTTCATGAAAAATTGACTATATGAAACTGCTGAAAATATGCACAACTTTATTGGCATTCATATTAATGGCTGTAATTGGATTTAATTTTAAAATCAAATTTTTTAAAAATAGTTTTTAGATGACATATGAGAACTGTTTATTGGTTCTCTTTTAAAGCTAGATCTAATGTTAACAGTTTCAGTTGTTTGTGTTGTGTATGTAGAATCTCTATGGTCTATTTGTATGTCAAAGAATAGCAGATTTTCCCCACATATCTTGACACTTTTAAAAATGTTATCTATATGAACCAAAATTTTCAGGCAGCTTTTAAATATAAACAATTTAATTTTTTAAACTGCATTCAAATAGTAATACATATCTTTTTTTGTAAATTAACCTAATTTTTTGTGGTTTTATTTTTTTAACTTATAGGTCTAATTGTTTGTGGTCACCATCTTAGGAACTTGTGCTATATATATTTTGTCTTTTTAATTAAGAATATGAATTTTTTCATTTACTAACTTGATTATTTTCATTTTTTTTTTGCATCTGAATTCAATTTTCCTGCTTTTTTATCTTTAAAAAATTAGAGTAGTTGATTGTTTATTTTAGATAGAAGTGTTGTTTAAAATAGCCCACAATTATAATGAATGATAAAAATTGTTTTAGGAAATGAAGTAGAAAAGATGCATAGAGTTTTAAAACATTTTAGAATATCCTTACCGTTGTTGTATACAAGTGTGTTAAACCTCAGAAAATTAGGTTTTGAATATCATTTCATAATCTTTTTGTTGCAAAATTTTTCTATTTATGTTGTAAAGTTGATATTAGATAAATAGAAGAAATTATTAATAACAACCTCTGGAGGCTGAAACCACATTAAATATTTCTTTCTTAACATACACATATAATGTTTTATTATATGTATGGATATACTTTTTGCATTTATATATATATATATCATATTAATATGCGCTCACTGAAATTTTTTTTAATGTCTTTTACAATAAAGCACAAAATTGGTAAAACAAAATATTCTATACATTTGCTGTATCATTTTTTTTAGTTCAGTTTTAACTTAGTTTTTTTTTCTTAATTTTCATATTTTTAATTTGTTGTACATTTGCTTTTATTTCTGTTGAATTTTATTTGGTCCTTGTATAAAATAGAATGCATTTGTGATAAATGGGCTACTGAAGTAGAGCTGTTTAAAAATCCTAATGGTTTAAGTATCAAAATCAAGCATTCTTTAAAGGGGATTTTACATGTTACTTTTCGTTATTTACAATTGTGATATAAAAATAAATAAATTTCACTCAGTACTTATTAACTACCTTATGAAAGATTACCAATAAATGCCAAGAATTTTTTTTTTGCCTTCCCTAAGTTAAAGTTAAAATGTTATTGTTTATAGCCCCTAAAAAGGTATAAAATAGTGTATTTTTATAGTCCATTATAAAAATACAAAATATTTTGAATATAAAAACTTGAATAATTATATTATTAATCATGTATAATTGTTCAAAAGTTGTTTCAAATATATGCAAACTATCTTTAACTATTTTATTATATTATTCTTTGTTGCTGTGATAAGCTTGCCTCTGTGCTATACAAGTCAGTCTGTTCTGTATAATAAACTGGTCTAATTGCTTTACACTCACCTCAGCCTCCTATTTATTCTATTTAACAATCTTTTGCCTGCTCATTTCTAAGTCTAAAGACTAGTTTTGTATTGCTCAATAAATCTTCTGTCCCTGTACTGGGTGTTGACCTGATTTATTTGTCTTGTCTATTTTGCCCAACTTTCTGGTGATAGAGGATGATCACATTTAATAAATACTGCAGTGTATTGCATAAAACTTGTAGATATCTAGAATAATTTTGTTTTGTTTTTAACTTTGTATTTAAAGATAATTTAGAAATTGTTATAAAAAATATATAAAACCTTTGTCTCTGGGCTGTCTCTTTTACACTGTGTTATTGCCTGCATAGATTTATAGAATTTTTAATGTTAACTTACCTGTTTTTATCTTTATGCATTTTAATTTGAGAATCATTCTTCTAGCTTGCAATGAAAAAATAAATATTTTTAATAAAAGACTTATTTTCCTGCTGAATTATATTGGTCTTTTTTATTATACCCACTAATATTTAAGTTACGTTTCCTTAAGTTGAAAAGTAAATACTACAAACCTGTACACTCAGACATAGATATAGATCTATGCTTTCTATAGTTTTTTCTATAGGCCTATAAAAATCTGATTTTTTTCCCCCAAATTTTGATAGTTAAAACCTCTATGTTCTTTAATCGTATTATGGCCCTTTAGTTTGAAGTACACGATTGTGATAATTTACAACGTTAACAATAACAATAACAAAACTGGTCCGGGAATGATAAGGCAAAGTGCAACCCAAGTGTTTATTATTTATTTGTGTACTTTGATGGAATCTTCCTTGTTATTAATATTAAACCATGGACCTAGGCATATTATTTTATATACCAAATATAATTGGCAAGTATTTTGTAGCTTTCATTTCAGGACATTTCAACTAAAATAAAACTAAAACCGTTTTATAAAAGTTTTATTTGTTACATTTTAAATTTAAAAATTATGTAATTAGTAATTTTGTAATGTTATGTAATCTAAGTTATGTAAGTAATAGATCTAGAATAATAATATGTAATATTATGTAATAAAAAGATAACTACTAGAATCTAGACTCTAGATTTGATTTAGAATTAGATCTATTGAATATTTTTAATCGTAATCTAGATTCTAGATTAGATCTAAATCTATAATAATTAATAATTATTAATATTATTAATAAAGACTCAATAAAGAGTATTAGGGCCTATTCAATTATTCTAGAGAACATTATAATTTATATAGTATAAGTATAATATTATTAATAAAGACCTCAGAGTCTAGATCTATATACTTTTTTTTACTTAAGCCGCTTAAGGCCTATGATAATGATGTGTATTCAAGTGTATTGTGTTGTCTTGATGGGACAGGGATTACCACGATAAATACTTAAATACTAGAGGCAGATAGATCTAAATTTAAATAGTATAAATAGGCTATTAAAATAGATTTTAAAAAAATGTTATATACTTAACTTATACTAATAGTTATAGCGCTAGAACTCTTTGCTAGCTAAGTATATATATGCTATAAACCCTCAACCCCTGATGACCTGCCCGACACACAACTGCTCGGTACAGATAGTTTAAGAAGTGTTGTGTATGGTGTAGGAATCCTTAGCACTAGCAGAATGTCATGAGATCACTCTTTCCTTTCGATAAGCTTCTGTCTTTTGAACAGCCTCCCCTTCTATGTGGATGTCCACAAAGATTTAAAAAATAGTTCAATAGACCTCGTCAGTATTTATATTCAGCTTGTACTGTAAATGATAGGGATCTAGTGATTTTTTTTTATCTAAATCAAAATGTTGAGGAAAAAAATTATTTTAAAAATATAATTAACTTCAGTAAGTAAGTAGGCCTAGATAAGAAAAAACACATAGATGTGTTTTAAAAGAAAAGCTTAAGACGCAGTATTTTCTCTGCAGTTGAATGATGCATTATAGTAAGTCATCAAGCCACCTCAGGTAGGCCTACATGACCTCCATTTCTGATCTGTTCAAGGCTCACTTACCAAATAAAATAAAAAATCAATAGTGATTTAATTATCTGAACCCCCCCCCCCCCCCCCCCTGTACAAATGTTAACTTTTAATGACACTCATGTTCTCACCTCACCAGTGTGGACCCTTAATTGTTTTTTTTTGTATCTTGTGTAGATGTAAAGTCCATGTTTAATTAGACCCTTTACTTATCACAAAATTTACACTGCTTTACAGGTTATGTTCGTATCATGCTGGCTGCAGGAGCCTTCATAAACTATGATAATCCTGGAACATTTGTTGTTTTGTATACAACTTCAATAGCACTGGATGGTAAAGTTTGATTGATTTATTATGACATTCTTTCATCATCATGTCCCATCACTCCTGCTGGTGGAGTAAACTTTCATCTATTGAGTTTTCTGTCCATGTTAATTTTGTCTGTCCTTCTATAAGTGACCATATTTCTGTGGTATCTGTTTCAAGTTTATTATTTTTTTAATGGGCTCTTCAACTGCATTGGGGTATTTTTATGTTCTTAGTCAAAAAGTTAAGGTTTGAGGTTAATATGCACAGAACCATCTCATGATTAATGATACTTCAGGTGTTAAGGTTCAAACACATTGGCCCAGCTCTAGACATAAACATAACCTATAAGTGTATTTTATGTAAGTGGGGATAGGTTAAATTTAGCTCAGATAGTTTTGAATGGTTTTCCTTAGCTATGTTATCCAACCACCTCGACCTCTGATAGGTTGAGTTTTACCTTTATTTATTTATAGCTTGCTTATAGGCAAACTGCCAACTTTATATAAACAACATGTTCAATTACAGTTGATTCTGCTTCATCAAGACACTGGTTAATTAGGGCAGCCATTCATTTGGATCAAATTGTAAAGAATAAATCCAGTGCATTATTTTAACTTTGCATATTCGGGTCAGTTACTTAAGTTTGGGGGAAATGTTTCTGTCAGGAAGTACCCTGATTTAGCAGAATCAGCTATGTTTGTTTTTGGAGAAATAATTTTTTTAAAATCTTTTAATCAAGGAATTGATGGCTACTGTGCTCGCAAGTTTAACCAATGCTCAAAATTTGGTGCTTGGGTAAGTCAGTTGTGGCTACTGTTTTTACTACACAAGTAAAAGAAAAAAGAAAGTAGGCCTACATTTTTAGGCGTGTAGGTTTATCGTGATGATGAAGTAGAGTTTGTCTTTTGGCATGGCCAGTACATCATCTAACTGTACTTTTCCAATTTTTTAATATCACTAACCCTTATGGTTTCATTACTCCTTAGTGGTAGCATTCTTTTCTATAAAATGCTGAATCTTTTATCTTGCTAGTTATTTTCTTCTAACTGATAAAACACTAATCTTAATTAAGCACCTAGTAAGCAATTTGATTTAAGTATCAGTTAATCTTGTAGGCTTACAGCTGAAGTTATTAGTTTTATAATTGATTTTTTTTTTATTCATGAAAACATTTTTTATTTTAGTTGGATGTTGTTGTTGATCTCTTCTCTAGGGGCTATTTATGGTGTGCTCTGTTTAGAGTAAGTAATAAAAACATTTAAATACTACAACTTGTATGAGCTAATATTGTTAAAATTATTTTAATTGTAAACAAATATGTTCCAAATTTATCAATCTTTCACTGTGAATCTTCCTTCAAGAATGGGTATTTGATTGTATTTTTGGAATGGGTGACTTTTGTCTCAACACATTACAGAGGGGAAAACTGGAGAACAACTGAGGAAAATTTTCCTTATTTGGTTAAAAAAGTAATGGATAAAGGTAACTTTTTTCTTCTCTTATTCATATTGCTCCTGTCTTCAGACAGTATTGTGGGCTGATTTTTACAGCTACAAAAATCTAATACTAATATTGTCAAATTATTTATACCTACCACAACTTCAACTAGGAAAATTTATAAAATATTTGAAAGTAATGAAAGATGTGTATTCTTCAGTTTTTTTAAACCAGTTTTAAACAATTTGTAATCAATTTCCCAGGTTTTAAAACACCTTTAGGCTTTTTGGCAGTAGGAAGTCTTCACATATTGCCACTTTGGCTGTACGGGTGCACATACCACGTGTTGACACACTGGCTTGGCTGGTCAGTTTATGTGCAATATGGAGTCATGGTTCTCCTGACTCTCGGAAGGCTGCTATGTGCAATAGTAGAGGCAAGTATCTCTGTTTTGTTATCCAGTTAATGTATTCATGGCTACACATTAGAGTTGTGAGGTTATTGATTATGTGCAACAGTAGAAGTAAGTATCCTGTTTGGTTAAACCAGTCTGTGTTCATTGAACACTCAAAAATGAATTTTGTTTTTGCAATACTAGAAGTTCTAAGAACACTAACTCAAATACACTAGTAGTCTCAGTATCCTTTATTTACACCTACATTAATAATTCCAACCTTCTTTCTGTCTTTTATCAATTATCTATCAGCCTTCTCTCAAACCTCTAATTCATTGCTTATTTGTCTTTTCTCACATATGACCAAGGAAAAATTACAGGGATGAACTCAACCCTCAAAAATACTAATTTTAAAAATGACATGAAACAAATAAGAGTTATTAAATCAGTCTCTGTTCATTGGCAACACAGTTATGTTTTTAGCCAGTGGGCTGATGGCGAACTTGTAAATTAAAAATTAACTGACCAACTTGTAACTTAGGAACCAACTGACCAGTTGCTCTTAGATTTAAACAAATGTGTCACAGGAGATAGGATTGGCCACACAATGTCCATCATGAATTGAATTGGATACAGAAATCTAACTCAGCTTGTGTTTTTCCTGCGTGCTTCAGTTTTCACAAATTAATAGGCTGTTTATTTTGAACTGATCACATTCCCATAGCCATTTATCAACCCTTATCAACTCCTTTAACTTACAACCTTTGCACTTAAAGACTGTTTTTAAAATTAATTAAACTGAGTAATTCATTATAAATAAAGTTTTTATTTACTGTAATATTTTTGTATATTTTTTTTCTTTGCAGCTCTTTTATGTGAAAGAATACATTATTTATTTGATATCCAACAACGTTGATGCAAAGGTCAAAACTTCTTGAGCACAATTTAAATCTCATCAATCCAAATAGGGGGTTTTCAATGTATTAATTTTGTAATATTAGTGAATGTGATTAAGTGGGCAGATTTTTTTAGCATGACATTTTGGCTGATTTTTTTATCATGACATTTTTATGGATGTTGAAAAATCCAATTTTCATCCTCTTGTTATATTTTTTGTATTATAGAGCAGTGCTTTCAATCTTGTATCAAAAGTATTTACATATCTGCACATTAAATCAATAATTTACAGCAGTTGAAATTTCATATGGTGGTATTTTTACATATATATTTCACAGTTAACATTTTTTTTCATCACCAGTTGTTATTTTTTAAAATTCACCCCCAGCTTACAGTTTGATTTGCTATATGTGTGTAATGGTTGTAGTTTCAACCTTGAGTAATTACACATCTTCTACCATCCAATGCTAAGGATAAGAGGGTTTTGTTAAAATTTTGTTATATTATACAATTTTTTCTGAGCATTGTTAAAATAATCTCTGGGAGCTTATGTTTGTGTTAAATTCAAGTCACTGTATGATATATTGTGATATTTTGTGTTTAAAATGTTTTTTGGAAATAATTTCTCAAAACATATTTTAAGCTAAAATTGTTTTTTGTCTTGGGGTTTCTATACAGCACTTTGATATTTTTAGTATTTATTAATTATCTAATTTTTTTTGAAGCACATAATCTTTTGTAGCCTACATACAATGAAATTTTCATGTTCTATTAATGTGATTCAACTCATTTTCTACACATGACATACGTTTTCAAAACCTCCATGACTTTTTTGTTTTATTATCATTTGTTAATCCAGAAATTCATGACATATTCTGATGCAGTGAGTGAGAAGAGTCGAGCGTTTCAGACTAAGTAGATCACATAAATTGTGTGTTAGCTGTACCTAGTAGGGTGTACATCATCATCATTTTTCCTCCTTTTCGTTCCTTGTGGAACATTGGGCCTCTGTAAAAGCTTTCCACTCCCCATTATTTCCTGTCACTCTCTTCAACTGTTCGCATTTCCTTTCTATTCTTTCTGCCTTTTCCAGCCAGCTTTCTTGTCAATTTGGGTGTACAAAGGTAAATTTTAAAAAAGATTAAGCTTATCAGATCTCAAGTACATAAAATTGCTCAAAAATTATTTTTTACAACATTCTACAGTATTTTTAATGTTTTGTTATCATGTCACTCAAAACCTTATACTAAAATTAACTTATCAAATGTTCTTGACCATAGAGTTGAAGTATTTTTGTCCAGATTCTCAATGGTTTGTGTTAGACTAGCACTAAAATAAAAATTAACCCTTGTGTATTCGAAATACTCAATAATGTGGTGCATATTTTCATTGTTTTGTAAGATTTTATCTTAATTTAAGTATGGAATATTTATGGTGCATTAATGTAAAAGAATTATGCATAGTTGTTAAAAACTGGAATGCATTTATTGACAAAATATAGACATTTCTTTTTAAGTTTTTTTGTCGTTATATTTCTACTAGGAATTTTTTTTTATAAAGGTCTAAAAGACACAAACTTATTGACTACACTGACAACAAATGTTAACTCAGGACGGCAATGTTAACTTTTCATTTTTTATATTAATATTGACCTTGTTAACTGAAGATTTCATTGTCAACTGTTAATTTTATATTGTTTTCAAATTTTGTAAAACAGGTTTAATGTAGTTATTTTACATAAAAACAATACCAAGATAAATTTTTTAGACTGATTATTAACACCCAGTATTTGTTTTAAACAAAACAATTAAAAGAATTAGTTTTGTTTTCTACAATGCTATTTTTTTTCACTTTTTAATCAAACATATTTAAAATGTTAATTATTTTTTAAGTTTACCACAGATCACGCTGGTCAATGCTGAACTTTTTGTGGTTTCAACAGTAGCCAGATTTTATTTCTTTGTTATAAAATAGAAGTTTAATGTGTCCAGGTATTGACACTGGTCCAGATATTTTGAATTATTTTTTTAAATTTTAGAAGCCATTTTATTAGATTTATACGAACATTCTATTTAAGAAGCCACATTGTTATAGATGTATGATAGTTGTGATACATTAATTAGTAGTGACTAAATTAAAGCTAATATTAGATGTACATTTTAACAATGCTTTCTTAGCACAAACAGTTATTTCACAATTGCTTAAGTCAAAGTTCAGAGAATTTGTTAGTAGTTAAGATGTGTAGGTAACACATGCTTCTGAATATAAAAAAAACAATCAGAAAAAAAAGGTTTATTAAATTTTGTTTTATTTTTCTCACTTCATAAATATTAAATAATTACTTTGTTGATTTCGATAAATACCTGATAAATCATTTAAGGGAATGTATATGTGATTCTGTACCCACAGTTTTGCAGGTGATATTGTTACTGTTTTCAGAAACAGAAGAACTAATTATCTTTCGTCTCAAATGACCAACAAACCTAGTTTGGCTCTTAACTTTCCTTCCTTACTTTTTATAAAAACAAAAGTTGTTCCGACTTTTGCATTCAAAATTATTTTAGAAAAAGTATGCATGGATTTGAATATAGTTTTAAAGAATGTCTTTCTTGTATAAAAAATACTCATGTGTTATATGTTTGTAATATTTACATTTGTGGTTTTCTTGCATGAGTGAACTAGTATTACATTCCGGTGAACTATGTTGTAGCTCAATCTAATGATCACAGATTTCAGTCAAAATATTTCATTTACATTTAGTTGCACATTTAATTTTTTTTTAATTTATAAGTTTTCATGTAAAAATTATTTACACAAGTAAAGCATGCATGTCTTTTGTTCAATTTAATAAAAAAAATTTACCAAACTTTATCAGTCTCCCTCTGATTGTTTTATATGTATGCCAATATAGTAAGCATCTGTCACAGAATAAAATCTTACAAATGTATATATCATTAACTCACTTACTGTGTGTTTAGCAAAAAATGTATTTTATATTTTCAGTCATGCACAACAAAATTATGCTGAATAAATGACATTGTCAAAAAGACCTCCTCACAATACTGCTCCCAAAAAAAGCATTATGTTCGTCACATTGTTGGTTTTAAAAATATACAGGCCTATAGTTACTAATTATAGCATTCACTGTTCTATAAGAACTCTACCTACATACATAAAGTTCAACACAATTTGGTAAGCCCAAATTTGTGAACTTTTTTAACAAATTATATGAATCACATTTTTGAGATTTGAGAAAATCACTTTTTACATCTTTGTTAGAAAAAATTTGGAAAGCCCTGAGTTTGAGTTAATAAATAATGTGTTAGCCTATAGCTATTGTGTTGTACCCATCAAAACTTTTACAAAGCAGATATTTGAAAACTATATTTAAAAACGAAAACTAATTCCCATTTCAAACAATTTGCTTTTTAAAACAATTTTTAACTCTACTCTCTTGTCACAAAAAAGCTACACAATGCCACCCCTCTCATTTGCTGATATATCTAATTATATTTACCGTTACAATTCAACATTGAGTGTATTGACCACATTTTTTATTACAATGTTATTTATGTACAAAAAAATATCTTCAAAAAATTACAAATAAAGGCTAAAATTAATTTTCAAATACTTTTCAATTCTAAAATGCAAAAGTCGTCTCCCCCCCCCCCCCCAACTACTCCCCCCCCCCCCCCCCCCAACTACACCTTACAGCAAGCGTGCATAAAATCACAAAAGTCTTTGATTCAATCCTTGAATAATGTTTTAAAAACTATTTTAATTGGCTTTATTTAATTAATTAGTTAATAATTAGCAGTAAACCAAAAAAAGGGGGGGGGGAACTGCGATTTTATATCCTATAGGCCACGGGTTCCCAACCTGGGGGTCGCGACCCCCTTGGGGGTCGCGAAGGTCTTTCTGGGGGGTCGCCAACTGGTATACTAAACCTTAGTAATTTGAAACAAAACAAATATTTAGAAGAATTTTTGAAAATCGGCTTCATTAACATCACTGGAAATGTAATAGAGAAGAACAAAGCGCACTGTACAAAGTTGTTCTCAGTCACGAATCTATGAAATCTTCAAAACTAAAACGTCATTTGAGACGAGTCATTCGGAACACACCAAAAAATATATGGAGTTTTTTCGTCGGTAAGAAGCTAGATACTTGATCGAACAGGAAGTTTTCACCAGCATTAGTGCAAGCATCAAATGAAGTCGCGATAGAAAATGCCAAGCATTAAAAAAAACAATAGGAGAAAATCTCATCAAACGCTGCATGTACGTAAATGTTAAATAACACATTTTTATTGAAATTAAGCTTTCACCATTGTTTGCTTTTCAAGTTGATAAATCAACAGACGTGAGTTCGTGTTCGCAGTTGTTGGTCTGTGTCTATATTCATGCGGATGATAGCAAAGAAGTTGCTCTTTTGTGAAGATAGCATGGAGAAAATAAACACCTTTTTGGAAACTGGATGATTAAAATGGGTTAGAACGGCTGTGGGGGTTTGTACGGATGGCGTGCCATCTATGTTTAGCTCAAAATCGGGCTTTCAGAAAACAGAAAAGATTTTGCTCCCTAACCACTGCCCTAACCAATCGCCATCAAGACTTCATTGCTAATAAAAGTCGTAAATTATATAAAATCTGGAGCCTTCAAAGAACTGAGCAAAAACATTAATATAGATCAAGAGGTTCTGCTCTTCTACACTACAGTACGCTGGCTGTCAAACGAAATGTTGTTAATTGTGTTTTTTAATTGAAATCTGAAATCAAATTGTTCTTGAAAATGCAAAGGAAACAAGACTTTTTGGTATACTTAAAACGACATAGAGTGGTTGGAGAGAGTATCATACCTAGCAGATGTGTTCGAACATCAAGATAAGCTTAACCTGAAGCTTCAGGGAAAATGAACGAATATTATAACCTTCCATGATAATCTCGGGGAATTTTTATCAAAACTGCAAAATCGGTAAAGAAAATAAATCTTGGAAATATTGTAAATTTGAGAAACTCTGCAGTGTGGTAGATGAATCTGATTGTGAGATAATTAAAATTTTGAAAGAAGCGATTTCTGGGCATCTTGAATGTCTTGAAAACGAACCGCATCGCTATTTCTCTGAGCTGAAAAAAGAAGAATCTGCATTTACGCATTACCCATTCTCTTCTTCCCTTGATGTTGCCAGCATTCCCGATGAATTACAAGATGAATTCTTTGATTTGCAGAATGATTCCGAGTAATATGAAAAACTGCAGACACCATTTTGGTGTAGTATTCACCATTCATACCCAAACGTAAAATTGATTGACTTTTCGATAATATATTTTCAACACTATTCTTCGATTAAAAACAAAATTAAGATAATTATAATGACATAGGTTGGCGTTAACAAAATGTTTTTTTAATTAAAAAGTTAACCATGAAGGTTTAGTGAATAGTATACAATTTTACTCATGCTATTAAAACAGTTATCAAAAGTAGTTCATATTGAAAGTCTACTAAAAATCTTATTTTAGTGCTTATTAATTTCCATACTAATTTCGGCTTTTTAATTTTATGGGGGTCGCGGGTCACTTACTTTTTATAAAAGGGGGTCGCCACTCGAAAAAGGTTGGGAACCACTGCTATAGGCCTATATTTTTAATTTTTTCTATAGGCTTACAAATATTTTTTATATCGTTATTAGATCTAGATCTATGAAAATATCTGAGGACCAATAAAACAAATTGGTTTGTACTATAATTTCGCCAGTCTGAGAAATGCTGACTGCTTGGTTTTTAACTAGATCTAGATTAGATTTAGATCTAGAAATCTAGATCTAGATAAGGGACAAAAAAAAATCTGTGAGAGCTCTTTGATTAAAATGTTAGAAACTAACTTCATGTTGCCGAACAAAGTAATCGATCTTGAATACTTCCTTAACGTCTGTTTACAAATGGACGATCCACACAAATTTCAAATCTAACCCCTTGGACTTCAAGGTTCATTTTTTATTTATTTTTACTGTTAGATCTAGAATAGTTTTAATAACTGTTGTGAATAGCATCGAACAGGTTGGGCTATCGAAAGGTCTAGATCTTATTAAATGTTTTAAAATTGTGGGCAACAGAAACAAACAAATTACAAATGTTGAAAATGTCAGAAAATGTCGAAATGACGCTTTGCTTTGCAGTTTCATTAGTTTGCGGCTTTGGTTTTTACGGTGACGATGATAGATCTAGATCTAGGTAGAATCCTAGATCTAGACGATAGGTCGACGAAACTCGATTGTGTTGCGTGATTTTTTATCATTTTGTACGCTTTTTCTTGATTGTAATGCTGATGGATATATTAAAGTTTACGGTAATCTATCGTTTTGGGTACGTAAAATCGCCCGCGGCTAGAAATGCGCGAAAAAGTTGCCTCACTGTCAAGGCTTTAATAGAAGTATATTGTGATATATTTGTGTCAAATATTATAGATAAATGAATAATAAACCTAAATCAATCGCTAAATATATCAATATAGACCAGAAATTAACTTTAAATAGCAGTGTTTGCGAGCAAGATTTCCTATATAAACAGCAGCCATTTGTAAAATAGAGTTGCCTTCCCCTGAATCTGGCGCTTTAAGTTTGCAAAAAAAGAACTTAGACAAGATGGCTGCTATAGTTAATGAGCATGGTTGCATCTGTTGGAAACATCGCTAGTCTTCATTTGTTACTGAAAAGTTTCAATTCAGTTGTTTAAAAACAGGTACATAAATGAAACAAGGAATCATTTTTGTATTTTTCAAAACATATATCCTCCTCAAAATGTGAAATAATTATTAAAATTCAAGGAGTCACCTGTCTTTCACATTACTAGTCGCAGGCGATTTTACGTACCTAAAACAATAGATTACCAAGTAGACTTCACATGTCACATATTACTTCGTAGACAAGTTTCATAGAGAAATTGAGTTACCCCTGAACCTGATTTAAAATCCCGAATTTTCTACATTCTATACTTAACTATACTAGATCTATAGTATACCCTGACTATATAGGTATAGAATTCTAGTTAGAGTTAGGATTCTAACTTGATAGGGGGGGGGGGGGGTAATTCCCCCAGGGGAGGGGGGGTAATGTCCTGTAGCCTTATTGAAGACCTAATTTAAATCATTTCTTATTTTAGGTATTGTTTTTCATAACAGCAAAGATATTCCAAGTAGATGAGAATCTCTGGCCATTTTTATTCTAAAGACAATATATAAATATCAAATCAGAAGAATGGCTACAAAATCAATTTCAGTTTGGGTTAAAGCAGAACCTTTCAGTTATGGAACCATTCCTGTTGCTCCACATCCACGTTTAAATAGTACTGTAAGTTGATTTATTTTATCATCTATTCATTCTCACAATACAATTGCTTATATACTATTATTAGGCATAATTAGAGTACATTGTTACCAAAAATGTTAGTTTTTACTTGTGAGGTTGGATTTGTACTCTTAAACAATAGGATCTTATAATATCTGATTTATATATAACACTCTATTATTTAAATTAAGTTAAAAAATTGGTATTTCTAATAATGCTCATGGAAACCATTTTTTTGCTGTTTTTATTACCCTAATACTGACCCTAGCTCGGACCCAAATTTATGGTTAGCTTCTGTAGTGATTTATGCAATATTAAAAAAGTAAAAAAAAAAGCAGTACTGCTACATCGACATTACAGAAAATCTTTTAATGAGATTTTCATTGGACTTTGCAGAATTTTGTCCCGTTTTTTTTTAAAAATCTTATTGTAAACAAATGTGCAACTTTACATTTCAGAATATACGAAAAATAGTAATCTATTCTAAGAATAAAGGAAGTGCTGGGTTTCCAAGATTAAGGTAGCTTGAATTTTGTGTTTTATGATTAATGAATAAACACAACGTCATGTCTGTTTAGTTAGCAAGAAATGTGTTGTATCTGGGATTTCATATTTTCTACATTTTTTTTTTAATTATTAATTAAAATCTCAACAAATTTTTATTTTTTGTACTGTGAGTTTCTTAATATTTTTCAGTTATTCAATGTGGCAACATATTGCTTGCAACAAGCTTCATTTGTCTGAAGATCTTGCCTGGATGTAAGTTAAGAAAATTAACACCTTCACAATATTTATCACCAGTTACTATGTTTAAAACCTAACTTACTTATTTTATCTTATTTTATATTACAAGATTAACAGGGCATGATGTCTACGACCTTTTTTAACACTGGGTCAAAATGTCCATAGCTTTAAATGTTCTGAACCCTTTACAGGTATTTCCACACCTGTCAGTTTTTCACAGAGAACCCTTCACCGATAGAATGTATAGAAAAAGATGAAATGTTTGCTCTATGCAAGGACCAGCATGAAAAAAGTATGTTTCTCTGTATAAGATGCATTATTTTTATTTATATCTGGGCCATGTTTGTTTTTGAATCAACTGTCAGTTTATAAAAAAAAATTAAAACTTTAGTAAAGGATAGAATCAAATGAAGGCTGTTTTTAATCATTATTTCTGGGCTTATAGAGAATTATTAAATTTAAATTAAAAGTTGTAGTATAACAATAATTAATTTATAAAAATATCAACTATAGGTTTGTGATTTACATTATTATTCAAATATAATTATCTTTGTTAAAATTGTTATAATTTTGAAGATATTTAGTGTAATAAAACACCTTTCTGCTAGTTGTTCAAAAGGTGACTTTATTTCTTAAACTTGTGAAATATTTTCAAGACAAACCTTTTAAAATTTTAAATAAAATTAAATGTGTACAGTTGTGATTTTAGACTGCTGTCTTGTGTCAACAGATAAACTTGTGGCCCATGAATCAGTAAACCTCTACAAGTTTGTGATTTTCCTGAGCATGCAACAGCTGTACAGAATGTCACTGAGAACATCACTAGTTGCTGGTGATGAGTATCCTGGTTCTCTAAGAAATGTTATTTTTAGAAACTTAAAATTAAAAATGCAGTGGACTTATTAAAAAACAGGAGTTTTTTTAATATTTGTTTTCAATAAGTAACAAAGTGGTGCTATTTTTTTTATAGGTTATGAGGCGATTGATGAAGCATTGAGATTTAGGCATTTAAATTTTTTTTGTGAAATTAGAAGTATTTATAGTTATAGAGTCACCAAATTAATACTTAATATTTATTTGTTTTCATACGTTTTCCTGCTTTGGTTTTTAGTAAGAAAGAATTTAGCTCACACTTGGGATATAGCCACACTTACCATTGCATTAAATGGTTTTGAAAGAATTTAGCTTATACTTGGGATATAGCCAAGCTTACCATTGCATAAAATGTTTAAAATGGAATTATAAGGTGTGATTTCGTATTGAGTGTAAAATTGATTTTTTGGAAAACAGAAAAAATATTAAAAGAATAAATTAAGAGTTAAAGTTATACCAATACCAGTTTACCAAAATACTTAACTGTTTGCTAAGATGGCCAAGCACATCTAGCTCTGCAACAACTTGTGATTTGGATGGTCGGTCTACACCCAGAGGGGGTACCACTAAGGTAAAAATTGGTTTTAATTTTTTAAATTTTTTTTGGGATATACAAAAAGAGTTTTTTTTTTAAATTAATAAAACGGCAGGAAAATACTAAAATTGCAATTAGTAACTTTAATCTTTTCATACATGTTTCATAGAATAGATATGAAAACTATATGTCTACATTTGTTTTATAGTGTAATTTATTTAAGCTAATTAATGGCTAATGCTATCTCACTTTAGATCACAGTTAATCTATCTAGAGAATTAGCATTTTAAGGAACAATTCTAGTAAAATAATGTAAATTATAAAAGTATTCAGCATTAAAATTATGCAGTTTGAACAAACATAAGGACAATTGTACATGTTTTTTGTAAGAGCTTTTGTTGTTTTTATTGACCAGTCTCTGGATGATCACAGCCACCAGCTCTTTGTACAGAACAACATTGGTGAACTTACAGATCTGATATCTGATGAAGGTGGGTGCTATATATGTACTATATATATATATATATATTTACTTATTTATTATATGTAACGTCTCCCTTAATATAATTATTAATGTAAATCAGCTCCTTGTTTGTCCTTAGATTAATAAATCTGTTACAATATTTAAACTGATGTTCCTATCTCAGACAGCAAAATGTCAGGTGTCGGTCTAGCTAGCGCAACAAAACATTTATCACTAGAGGCTATTGAAGCTCTGGGCTTCGTCTTAATTGGCAGGGTGGAGAACTCATCGTAAGTCTTTTAGTTGTTATCTAAAATTTATTGTCTAAATTTCTCCTTGAAAGCTAAGATTGTGAATTTTTTCTATGCTTTGTTTATTTCAAAATAAATTTTCTAAATTGCAAATTACTTTATTTTTGGCGATCAGTATTTCTTATGCTTTGTTAATTTTTTAAAAATTCCTTTTAATTATGATTAATTATGATTCATTTTTTTCATCAGCTCGTTACACTCCTTACATGACCTGGCACTCTTGCAAGTAGTCCAACAGCAGACAGGATATCAAAAGGTTGTTGACCTCTGTGTATTCAACTTCTCTCACCCATTGTTGCGAACTGTATATTTAAATATTAAATCTTCATTTTTAGCAATATATTAGAAAAATGTTACTCAGAGATTTTATAAACCCAAAACATAAACTCCTGCTTTCTTATACCTATACTAGTCATTGTATTTTTTTACTAGAACTTTGTATGCTGAAACATTATAACACTCTTGATTTCATTCTTCTTTTTAACATACATTTACCCTTTTTACAAGCATTAATCCCACATCCTTGCACCTATGTCTTACACGTCAATTCACTTTGTTATTTTGCATGTGTATATTCCACATAAATTCATAATATATTTTCAACGTCTCATGTATTTGTTCAACATGTCCCATGTATTTGTTCCATGTAGGCAACCAGATCTTTCCCCACACGACAGTTCACCATGTGGCTGAAAGAATGTCTCATACAAAACCCATTCAATGTCTCCGCTTGTATAGCCTCAGGGACAAGGCTGTCTTGGCCTTTCATTGGTAATTCTTTGGTTAGATCAAATTAAAACTAACCCCTACACTAATAACCATGCTTTTGTCCCTTTATCCCCATATCTTACCCAAGGGACTTAAGTAAAATCCCTCTAATAAAAATATTTGTTCCTTTTTATAAATAAAATAAATCTGAACCCTTTCCTAGCAAGTAAAGTTTTTAGCAGGAATTCTAGTACAGGCGAGATTATTTTAATATCTTAAGTTTGGAACAATATAATCTGCATATTAGTGCAATAATTATTAATTTCTTACATGTTCACTCTAAATAAAACTTAATAAAAATGCTGAGTTTTTGGATGGTTGAGAATACAGATGTCTAATAATAGACTCTTCTGAAAAAAGGTGTGTCAGGTTGTTAGTAATCTCAGCTAGTTCTGTGGTTAGAAATTAGGGTTAGGTGTATGGGTAGGACTAGGTTTGGAGTTAGGGATAGGGTTAGCATTGACATTAGCAACCTAACACCCCTTTAAAAGATTCTATTATCTGACTATGGTATAAAAAAATCCCCTAAGTATTTTTATTGTAAATGAACTGGCATTCCATAAAGTTTATAAAATGTTTATAAAGGTAAAAAAAAATTCAACACAATTTTGTTGCACTTAGAATATGAGGCAGCCCTTTGTCCCAAAATCAATACTACCAGCATGCTTATTTGTCATATAAGCTTAGCAACATCAAATAAAAATTTAGCATTATCACTTGATAAACTTCTATAGAACAACTTCACAAGTAATAGATCCTGTACCCACATTTTTAGGTGAAGATCAGAAATCCGAGCAGAGTCACAAACGTGGAAAAATTGCAACAAATGCACATTTGGTGCCTAAAGATCACATCAAAGGGTAAGAGTTAAATATTGCTTGGAAATATCTTACTGTATAATTAAATATCTTTCAAATTATGTATAACATCTGTTTCTGACAATTAGATTTTGTCATTCATTTTTTAAAAAAATATTCATATCCACAGCAACAAGATGATAATAATGAGTCAAGTCAGTAAACAAACAATAGCTAGGGTAAGTTTAAAAATTGTGCAAAGTAATTTAAGTTAATAATGTTTACATTATTGTGTATCCAACATTTGTTACTTTAGAACATCTATAGCAAATCACTGTAATAGGGTTTAAATTGGTATTGGCTTCTACAAGTTGGGTTATGTTTTTTTGTTTTGATTTGATTTTATAAAAAATAAAACTACTTAAGTATGTGTGATAATGTGCTAAACAGTACACACTACTGTTCATTATTTATTGTTAAAATCAGATAGCAATTTCAGTATTTATAACTTATGCTTGCAAGTTGATATACTTTTCAAATAATTCTAAAATTTACACACAATGACAAACAGTTGGTTTACATTTAGGTTATTTTTTGGAAGTTTATCTGCCTTAACCGTTACCTTAAAACTCCATTAGCCTTAACCCCATTGCTATAATGGTAGGAAAAAGCACATTATCTTATTTCCCCTGCTGTCATTCACAATACTTTTTCTGTTAATATACAGATACAGGGAGATAATTTCTTTTTGTTTCCCCAGAGTTCAGGTACCTTAGAGATGAGTACAGTGAAGATACATCGCAGCCATCACTCATATCTATACCTGTTGTCTCCCCTCAGGTACCTACACCAACTTTGTGTTTATTTTACAGCTGTTTGTTTATGTTAAGGAGGTGGATGATAAAAAGATTGTTTATTTTTTCAGGTCTGTGACCATTGAGAAATGTCGAAACACAACACTTATACTAGGACCAGTAGAGGCCACAGTGCATGTCAGTGGGTGTGAGAACGTGACTATCATAGCACCATGTAGGAACTTGATGATCAGGTCAGTGTTGTGTAAATTTGATGATAAAGGTCAGTGGTTGTAGAAACTTGATGATCAGGTCAGTGGTTGTAGGAACTTGATGATCAGGTCAGTGGTTGTAGAAACTTGATGATCAGGTCAGTGGTTGTAGAAACTTGATGTAGAAACTTGATGATAAGGTCAGTGTTTGTAGAAACTTGATGATCAGGTCAGTGGTTGTAGAAACTTGATGATAAGGTCAGTGGTTGTAGAAACTTGATGTAGAAACTTGATGATAAGGTCAGTGTTTGTAGAAACTTGATGTAGAAACTTGATGATAAGGTCAGTGTTTGTAGAAACTTGATGATCAGGTCAGTGGTTGTAGAAACTTGATGTAGAAACTTGATGATAAGGTCAGTGTTTGTAGAGTCTTGATGATCAGGTCAGTGTTTGTAGAAACTTGATGATCAGGTCAGTGGTTGTAGAAACTTGATGATCAGGTCAGTGGTTGTAGAAACTTGATGATCAGGTCAGTGGTTGTAGAAACTTGATGATAAGGTCAGTGGTTGTGTAAATTTAATAAGGTCAGTGGTTGTAGAAACTTGATGATAAGGTCAGTGGTTGTAGAAACTTGATGATCAAGTCAGTGTTTGTAGAAACTTGATGATAAGGTCAGTGGTTGTAGAAGGTTGATGATCAGGTCAGTGGTTGTAGAAACTTGATGATCAGGTCAGTGCTTGTAGAAGGTTGATGATAAGGTCAGTGGTTGTAGAAGGTTGATGATCAGGTCAGTGGTTGTAGAAGGTTGATGATAAGGTCAGTGGTTGTAGAAAGTTGATGATCAGGTCAGTGGTTGTGTAAATTTGATAAGGTCAGTGGTTGTAGAAACTTGATGATCAGGTCAGTGGTTGTAGAAACTTGATGTAGAAACTTGATGATCAGGTCAGTGGTTGTAGAAAGTTGATGATAAGGTCAGTGGTTGTAGAAACTTGATAAAGTCAGTGGTTGTAGAAACTTGATGATCAGGTCAGTGGTTGTAGAAACTTGATGATAAGGTCAGTGGTTGTGTAAATTTAATAAGGTCAGTGGTTGTAGAAACTTGATGATAAGGTCAGTGGTTGTAGAAAGTTGATGATAAGGTCAGTGGTTGTAGAAACTTGATGATCAGGTCAGTGGTTGTAGAAACTTGATGATCAGGTCAGTGGTTGTAGAAACTTGATGATCAGGTCAGTGGTTGTAGAAACTTGATGATCAGGTCAGTGGTTGTAGAAAGTTGATGATAAGGTCAGTGGTTGTAGAAACTTGATAAGGTCAGTGGTTGTAGGAACTTGATGATAAGGTCAGTGGTTGTAGAAAGTTGATGATAAGGTCAGTGGTTGTAGAAACTTGATAAGGTCAGTGGTTGTAGAAACTTGATGATCAGGTCAGTGGTTGTAGAAACTTGATGATAAGGTCAGTGGTTGTGTAAATTTAATAAGGTCAGTGGTTGTAGAAACTTGATGATAAGGTCAGTGGTTGTAGAAAGTTGATGATAAGGTCAGTGGTTGTAGAAACTTGATGATCAGGTCAGTGGTTGTAGAAACTTGATGATCAGGTCAGTGGTTGTAGAAACTTGATGTAGAAACTTGATGATCAGGTCAGTGGTTGTAGAAACTTGATGATCAGGTCAGTGGTTGTAGAAACTTGATGATAAGGTCAGTGGTTGTAGAAACTTGATGATAAGGTCAGTGGTTGTAGAAACTTGATGAGAAAGGTCAGTGGTTGTAGAAACTTGATGATCAGGTCAGTGGTTGTAGAAACTTGATGATCAGGTCAGTGGTTGTAGAAATTTAATGTCAGTGGTTGAAGAAACTTGATGAGAAAGGTCAGTGGTTGTAGAAACTTGATGATAAGGTCAGTGGTTGTAGAAACTTGATGATCAGGTCAGTGGTTGTGTAAATTTGATAAGGTCAGTGGTTGTAGAAACTTGATGATAAGTTATATTGATTGATTGATCTCCACTGAAACAAGTCTGTTCTGTGGTACAACTTTGTTCTGTGGTACAATTTTGTTCTATGGTACAACTTTGTTCTATTGGTACAATTTTGTTCTGTGGTACAACTTTGTTCTGTGTTACAATTTTGTTCTGTGGTACAATTTTGTTCTGTGGTACAACTTTGTTCTGTGGTACAATTTTGTTCTGTGGTACAGCTTTGTTCTGTGGTACAAATTTGTTCTGTGGGACAATTTTGTTCTGTGGGACAATTTTGTTCTGTGGTACAGCTTTGTTCTGTGGTACAGCTTTGTTCTGTGTTACAATTTTGTTCTGTGGTACAGCTTTGTTCTGTGGTACAACTTTGTTCTATGGTACAATTTTGTTCTGTGGTACAATTTTGTTCTGTGGTACAACTTTGTTCTATGGTACAATTTTGTTCTGTGGTACAATTGTGTTCTGTGGTACAATTTTGTTCTGTGGTACAACTTTGTTCTGTGGTACAATTTTGTTCTGTGGTACAATTTTGTTCTGTGGTACAACTTTGTTCTATGGTACAATTTTGTTCTGTGGTACAATTTTGTTCTGTGGTACAATTTTGTTCTGTGGTACAACTTTGTTCTGTGGTACAACTTTGTTCTATGGTACAATTTTGTTCTGTGGTACAACTTTGTTCTATGGTACAATTTTGTTCTGTGGTACAATTTTGTTCTGTGGTACAATTTTGTTCCGTGGTACAACTTTGTTCTGTGGTACAACTTTGTTCTGTGGTACAATTTTGTTCTGTGGTACAATTTTGTTCTGTGGTACAACTTTGTTCTATGGTACAATTTTGTTCTGTGGTACAATTTTGTTCTGTGGTACAATTTTGTTCTGTGGTACAACTTTGTTCTATGGTACAATTTTATTTTCTGTGGTACAGCTTTGTTCTGTGGTACAGCTTTGTTCTGTGGTACAACTTTGTTCGGTGGTACAACTTTGTTCTGTGGTACAATTTTGTTCTGTGGTACAATTTTAGTTAAAAATGTTTTGTGTGGGACTAGGACAACTTTGCTCTGTAGAACAACAGTGTTCTATGCAGCAACATGTAAGCCCCACTTATATAGACCCCCCCCCCCCGACCTTCTGTACCCTCCCCAGTGGATCCACCCTGTGTACCCTGTACCTGCTGACCCCCCAACCTTCTGTATCCTCCCCAGTGGATCCACCCTGTGTACCCTGTACCTGCTGACCCCCCAACCTTCTGTATCCTCCCCAGTGGGTCCACCCTGTGTACCCTGTACCTGCTGACCCCCCAACCTTCTGTATCCTCCCCAGTGGGTCCACCCTGTGTACCCTGTACCTGCTGACCCCCCAACCTTCTGTATCCTCCCCAGTGGGTCCACCCTGTGTACCCTGTACTTGCTGACCCCCCACCAACCTTCTGTATCCTCCCCAGTGGGTCCACCCTGTGTACCCTGTACCTGCTGACCCCCCACCAACCTTCTGTATCCTCCCCAGTGGGTCCACCCTGTGTACCCTGTACCTGCTGACCCCCCAACCTTCTGTACCCTCCCCAGTGGATCCACCCTGTGTACCCTGTACCTGCTGACCCCCCACCAACCTTCTGTATCCTCCCCAGTGGGTCCACCCTGTGTACCCTGTACCTGCTGACCCCCCAACCTTCTGTACCCTCCCCAGTGGATCCACCCTGTGTACCCTGTACCTGCTGAACCCCCAACCTTCTGTATCCTCCCCAGTGGGTCCACCCTGTGTACCCTGTACCTGCTGACCCCCCAACCTTCTGTACCCTCCCCAGTGGATCCACCCTGTGTACCCTGTACCTGCTGACCCCCCAACCTTCTGTATCCTCCCCAGTGGATCCACCTTGTGTACCCTGTACCTGCTGACCCCCCAACCTACTGTATCCTCCCCAGTGGGTCCACCCTGTGTACCCTGTACCTGCTGACCCCCCAACCTTCTGTACCCTCCCCAGTGGATCCACCCTGTGTACCCTGTACCTGCTGACCCCCCAACCTTCTGTATCCTCCCCAGTGGATCCACCCTGTGTACCCTGTACCTGCTAACCCCCCAACCTTCTGTACCCTCCCCAGTGGATCCACCCTGTGTACCCTGTACCTGCTGACCCCCCAACCTTCTGTACCCTCCCCAGTGGATCCACCCTGTGTACCCTGTACCTGCTGACCCCCCAACCTTCTGTATCCTCCCCAGTGGATCCACCCTGTGTACCCTGTACCTGCTGACCCCCCAACCTTCTGTTCCCTCCCCAGTGGATCCACCCTGTGTACCCTGTACCTGCTGACCCCCCACCGCCCACTACTTCTGAGTGGCAATGACACCATCATGCTGGCGCCCTACCACACCTTCTATGCCAGTCTGGAGGAGCACATGGTCAAAGCTGGCATTAGCACGGCGCCAAATCTGTGGGACCAGCCACTTTGTATAGGCAAGTTTTTGTTAACTTCAATAAGATAGATTATAAATTCATGAAATCAAACGGGGTTGGCGTGGTCGAGTCGGTAAAGCTCATGGTTGCTAAACTGAGAGAACTCGAGTTTGAACCCTCGGGCAGATGAGGCTCGTTAGCTGGGGACAGCCACTCTTCTAGGAGAGACAACTCCAAAATCATACAACTGCTGCCTTGTAGTTTGTTCTTGGTTGGACAAAGGCTATGGAAGCAAATCCAAAAAGAAAAGCAGGCTGAAGTCTGAGTCTATGGCCTCGATAGCGCATAACCAGTTTACACGTATACAAATTGTGTTGGAGGGGATCCCTCTAACACTAAAATTAAGAACGAAGAAGAAGAAACATTCTATATAAGCAGGTTTTTTTCAAACAATGTGTGTGTTAGCCCTATACAACCTTGCCCTCCACCCCACTTACACATTGTGTGACAAAAGTCAGAAAGACAAAGTAAAATGTATCCCCACCTTGGTATTTTATTTTGAGTGCCTCCTCAGTTTTATCGACCAATGTCTACAGTATTGCTAGGATACTAGCCTGGGGATAGTCAGGTTACCTATTCCCAGTTGACTGTACAATTGACTGGGATTAAATTTGATGTCTATTTGATGTTAGTAACATAGTTACTAGACCATCCCATCATTTCACCTGTTTGTAACATTGTTACTAGACCATCCCATCATTTCACCTATTTGTACCATTGTTACTAGACCATCCCATCATTTCACCTATTTGTAACATTGTTACATGACCATCCCATCATTTCACCTGTTAGTAACATTGTTACTAGACCATCCCATCATTTTACCTGTTTGTATGATTGTTACATGACCATCCCATCATTTCACCTGTTAGTAACATTGTTACAGGACCATCCCATCATTTCACCTGTTTGTAACATTGTTGCAGGACCATCCCATCATTTCACCCGTTTGTAACATTGTTACAGGACCATCCCATCATTTCACCTGTTTGTAACATTGTTACAGGACCATCCCATCATTTTACCTGTTTGTAACATTGTTACAGGATCATCCCATCATTTCACCTGTTTGTAACATTGTTACAGGACCATCCCATTATTTCACCTATTAGTAACATTGTTACAGGACCATCCCATTATTTCACCTATTAGTAACATTGTTACAGGACCATCCCATCATTACACCTGTTGTAACATTGTTACTAGACCATCCCATTATTTCACCTATTAGTAACATTGTTACAGGACCATACCATAATTTCACCTATTAGTAACATTGTTACAGGACCATCCCATTATTTCACCTATTACTACTATTAGTAACTCTATTACAGGACCATCCCATAATTTCACCTATTAGTAACATTGTTACAGGACCATTCCATCATTACACCTGTTACTAACATTGTTACATGACCATCCCATCATTTCACCTGTTTGTAACATTGTTACAGGACCATCCCATTATTTCACCTATTAGTAACATTGTTACAGGACCATCCAAGTATTTCACCTATTAGTAACATTGTTACAGTATCCATCCATCATTTCACCTGTTGGTAACATTGTTACAGGACCATCCCATAATTTCACCTATTAGTAACATTGTTACAGTATCCATCCATCATTTCACCTGTTTGTAACATTGTTACAGGACCATCCCATCATTTTACCTGTTTGTAACATTGTTACTAGACCATCACCTGTTTGTAACATTGTTACAGGACCATCCCATAATTTCACCTATTTGTAACATTGTTACTGGAGCATCCCATTATTTCAACTATTAGTAACTCTATTACAGGACCTGACCACAGAGATGACCAACCAGTATGGCAGATCCTACCTGAGTCAGAGTTTTATCCCTTCTCTGTGCCATTTGAAATGCAAGGTTCAACAAAGGTAAGTGGGCAGGTGACTTTATACATAAGTACCTGAACATACTTGACTTAGCTTCAATTAGGTTTAGCAATAGATTTTAACCTTTTTTCTATTCTTGTTAACTTTATTTATATTTAAAAATTTCTGGATACCCATGGCATCCAACAATTTATTATTGTTAAATTAATTATTTATTTATACAACAATTATCACTATCATTAGGGTGTTGCATGGGTTTTTAAACTTCATTATTATTGAAAGGAAGGTATGGTCAGCACTATGGCCAGCCGCTTTTACTTCCCCCAATGTAGGTCAGGTACCCATAAGAGCTGAGTTTAGTCACGGATGTCCTACAATCACAAGTCTGAACTGAGATCCAAACTTGAGACCTTTGGGCGAGCAGCTAAAAGCTCTACCACTTGACCATGCTATCCCACCATGTTCTGCTATAGTTAAGTTTATTTAAACAACACTTGATTTAAAGAAGAAAATATTCCAGGCTATCCCTGGCAGTCTGCCTTCCTACTATCAGAAGGAGCTGAACAAGAGGCAGAAGCAGATTGACACCTGGCAGCACATGGTCAAGGATGCCGGACTTTCCAGAGAGCAGAGGAAAGAGTTCCAGACTTTGGTGGAGTCAAGGTTTCATGTGAGTTGTAAACTTGATGTTAGTGGGGTTACGGTTTCATGTGAGTTGTAAACTTGACATTAGTAAAGGTTTCATGTGAGTTGTAAACATGACATTAGTAAAGGTTTCATGTGAGTTGTAAACTTGACATTAGTGGGGTCAAGGTTTCATGTGAGTTGTAAACTTGACATTAGTAAAGGTTTCATGTGAGTTGTAAACTTGATGTTAGTGGGGTCAAGGTTTCATGTGAGTTGTAAACTTGACATTAGTAAAAGTTTCATGTGAGTTGTAAACTTGATGTTAGTGGAGTCAAGGTTTCATGTGAGTTGTAAACTTGACGTTAGTGAGGTCAAGGTTTCATGTGAGTTGTAAACTTGACGTTAGTAAAGGTTTCATGTGAGTTGTAAACTTGACATTAGTAAAGGTTTCATGTGACTTGTAAACTTGACATTAGTAAAGGTTTCATGTGAGTTGTAAACTTGACGTTAGTAAAGGTTTC
>NW_026731807.1:2500-145000 GCF_028476545.2 Physella acuta
GACTACCAACATATTGTGAGGGCAGCCACCACTCTTCTGTTTCTACCTTAACAAATTATCCTTGGGTCAAACATTTGCAGGAAAACATTCATGGAACCACTAGTCAGAAATTATTACATGCCAACAGTGATTCATTGATACAGGCCTGCTACAGGCCAACATTTGGCTGCTACAGGCCAACATTTGGCTGCTACAGGCCAACATTTGGCTGCTACAGGCCAACATTTGGCTGCTACAGGCCAACATTTGGCTGCTACAGGCCAACATTTGGCTGCTACAGGCCAACATTTGGCTGCTACAGGCCAACATTTGGCTGCTACAGGCCAACATTTGGCTGCTACAGGCCAACATTTGGCTGCTACAGGCCAACATTTGGCTGCTACAGGCCAACATTTGGCTGCTACAGGCCAACATTTGGCTGCTACAGGCCAACATTGATGGAACTTTTTTTTTATTCTATTCCAAAACAAAGAAACCATCATTGTCATTTGCTTTTTAATTTGATGTGACATAAATTGTCAATAGATTGTAGGTGATGTGTGAATGTTTTTAAAAATGTGACATGTGTTTGCATATAGCCTGAGCCAGTTGTCTTTCTGTGTTGACTTTCTTGTCTTTCTAAAGGCTCTACCCTGCACAGCTCTCTGTTACATGCTACCAGCAGCTGTATTAAGTTTGTTTTGTGATTTCATTCTTGCGGCCAGTCCCATCAACTTATTGTGCTCTTGAGACATTGAATGAATAGATTTGTTCAGATGTTGAATGAATAGATTTGTTCAGATGTTGAATGAATAGATTTGTTCAGATGTTGAATGAATAGATTTGTTCAGATGTTGAATGAATAGATTTGTTCAGATGTTGAATGAATAGATTTGTTCAGATGTTGAATGAATAGATTTGTTCAGATGTTGAATGAATAGATTTGTTCAGATGTTGAATGAATAGATTTGTTCAGATGTTGAATGAATAGATTTGTTCAGATGCTAAAAAGCATTTTCTGTTTGATGATACCAAAATTATGCTGTTAGTTTCCCAAATATTGATTTTCTCTACAACTCTTTTTTTTGGAAGGGGGTGGGGGTTGTTGATATGATTCTGGTCACAAAATGTAAATGCTTAAACAAAAGGGCTGCTGATTTTTAAAAACTTCTAACTGCTTATGTAATAAAGAAGTGATAGTAGAAGTACTTAAGTAGGATGTCCCTACCCCATCTATGATACTATTTCCCCATCCTATCTAAGGTAGGATCATCCCCCACACCCTAATCTATTATGACATGTCTGTTCTCCACCCTGCCTCATCAATAGAAAGTCGAGTAGCTTGTCCCTACCCCAGTCTGTGGTAGAGTGTCGTTGTCATCTACCCCCACTCACCACATCTATGGTAGGATATTACCAACTCAAAGAAAAGATGTGAGAAAACATATTAGATTGTTGTTTTTTTTTGTCTCATGATATTTATTAGAAGAAAACTTCTTGACAGTATTGTAAATAAGATATTTATGTATTTGTTCTATTAATGAAAAAGGTTTTAAAATTGTATAAATTCTTTTTTCTTTTTCATTTGATGTAAAAAAAAAACATTTTCTAATAGGTCAAATATATTTTAACAATAGCACCTGTCTAGTAGGTCAAACACATTCTAACAATAGCCCCTGTCTAGTAGGTCAAACACATTCTAACAATAGCCCCTGTCTAGTAGGTCAAACACATTCTAACATTAGCCCCTGTCTAGTAGGTCAAACACATTCTAACAATAGTACCTGTCTAGTAGGTCAAACACATTCTAACAATAGCCCCTGTCTAGTAGGTCAAACACATTCTAACAATAGCCCCTGTCTAGTAGGTCAAACACATTCTAACAATAGTACCTGTCTAGTAGGTCAAACACATTCTAACAATAGTACTTGTCTAGTATGTCAAACACATTCTAACAATAGTACCTGTCTAGTAGGTCAAACACATTCTAACAATAGCCCCTGTCTAGTAGGTCAAACACATTCTAACAATAGTACCTGTCTAGTAGGTCAAACACATTCTAACAATAGTACCTGTCTAGTAGGTCAAACACATTCTAACAATAGTACCTGTCTAGTAGGTCAAACACATTCTAACAATAGCCCCTGTCTAGTAGGTCAAACACATTCTAACAATAGCCCCTGTCTAACAGGACTTAGGACATCGGAACAAATGAAGTATACACAGACTTCAACTCAAAGAAAGAGATGAAGCAGTCATTCAAAGACTGCAACTAAAAGAAAAATGTGAAAGAAAGATATTGAAGTAGGTAAAGTATCCCGCATATCAGTATTAACAGAGTAGGATAAAGACACCTAAAGCTCAAGGTTGGGAGGGGAGATTATAAGGGCGGTGGCATTTCCTGCTTTCTGGACTTTAAAGATCAATACGGCAGAGATCTAACGTTTTTTTTTTTTATAAACGGAAATCCGCTTTTTCTGTTTGTGGAATATTGTCTTCCAATATTGGAGTACTTGTTCCGCCTATTCATTCTCGATTTTATTTTGCCTAAAAAAAATAGGACATTTTTTTTTGTATGCATCAGAAATTTGTCGAGACCGCTGATATTACTTTAGGTTCACGTCGCGATTTCTTCGCTGCACACGTTTAACAAACCACTGCTCACCCGCTTCTCAAGGTCACCCAGATGGTCATTACACATACCATACATCGGGGGGGGGGGGCTATCCCTACGTAGTGTGCTAGCATTAGGGGCATCCATTTATGACGTCCACAAACATTTCGGATTTTAATACCCCCCCCCCCCCCCAGTCCACTAACGGCCACAAAAGTTGATTTTTATCGGACCCCCCCCCCCCCTTCCTGTGGGTGGACGTCATAAATGGATGACCCCTTATACAGACCATACGCGGGGTGCTATCATTACACAGGGCATACATCGTGTGCTATCATTACACAGGGCATGCATCGTGTGCTATCATTACACAGGGCATGCATCGTGTGCTATCATTACACAGGGCATGCATCGTGTGCTATCATTACACAGGGCATATCATTACACAGGGCATACATCGTGTGCTATCATTACACAGGGCATGCATCGTGTGTTATCATTACACAGGGCATGCATCGTGTGCTATCATTACACAGGGCATACATAGTGTGCTATCAATACACAGGGCATATCATTACACAGGGCATACATCGTGTGCTATCATTACACAGGGCATGCATCGTGTGCTATCATTACACAGGGCATATCATTACACAGGGCATGCATCGTGTGCTATCATTACACAGGGCATGCATCGTGTGCTATCATTACACAGGGCATGCATCGTGTGCTATCATTACACAGAGCATACATCGTGTGCTATCATTACACAGGGCATGCATCGTGTGTTATCATTACACAGGGCATGCATCGTGTGCTATCATTACACAGGGCATGCATCGTGTGTTATCATTACACAGGGCATGCATCGTGTGTTATCATTACACAGGGCATACATAGTGTGCTATCATTACACAGGGCATGCATCGTGTGCTATCATTACACAGGGCATGCATCGTGTGTTATCATTACACAGGGCATGCATCGTGTGTTATCATTACACAGGGCATGCATCGTGTGCTATCATTACACAGGGCATGCATCGTGTGTTATCATTACACAGGGCATGCATCGTGTGTTATCATTACACAGGGCATGCATCGTGTGTTATCATTACACAGGGCATACATAGTGTGCTATCAATACACAGGGCATATCATTACACAGGGCATACATCGTGTGCTATCATTACACAGGGCATGCATCGTGTGCTATCATTACACAGGGCATATCATTACACAGGGCATGCATCGTGTGCTATCATTACACAGGGCATGCATCGTGTGCTATCATTACACAGGGCATGCATCGTGTGCTATCATTACACAGGGCATACATCGTGTGCTATCATTACACAGGGCATGCTTCGTGTGCTATCATTACACAGGGCATACATCGTGTGCTATCATTACACAGACCCGTCTGTGCGCCCCAGCCCTTGTGGACTAAACTCAGCTTTGTATTGACAAACATAAATTGACGAGGCAATTAATAACGGCGTAATTAATTACATAGTAATTAATTTTTTCATAGCGATCCCCAGAGCTGCTTGTTATCGTTAGGTAATTAATTTTTTATGCAATGTCCTTGACCTTAAAAAGCTGGTTTAGGCCAATAGTTGCCATGGCATGTCATACCAAGACACATCAAACTGCAGACACATTTGTAGACAACTTGAGCATGTTAATCCAATAGTTGCCATGGCATGTCATACCAAGACACATCCAACTGCTGACACATTTGTAGACAACTTGAGCATGTTAATATACAATCCCATGTAAGTACAAGAATCTAGAGCCCAACATGACACTAACCTTAGCATTGACCATTTTTTGAAGAAAGAATAATTGATTTGAGGGATGTGTAGATGTATGTGAGAACAATTCCCTACCTGATAAGGGATGTGTAGATGTATGTGAGAACAATTCCCTATCTGATCATTGTTTCCTTGACCGGTGTTACTTGAAGATTGTTGATGGAAGATTGTTGATGGAAGATTGATGCCAGAAATGAGAAAGTCCACATTATTATTGTGTTGCTGAAGCCTAACTCAGTGGACCAGATTTTCTTGACCGACCGCGATAACGATTGTTTGCTTTGTTGCCATTGTGGATTTTTAAGGATTCAAAGACGGCCGCAGCGAGTGAATGGTTGATGATAGCAGCTGACTCTCAGAGCTTTAGCGTTCAGCTTAAATGTTGCATGCATTGTTATGTTGTTTACGTTACATTTCATGTTATGTTTTTGGTTATATTGTTCTTTGTTCATTTGTGTTACGTTGTTATGTTATTTCGACACGCTCTAAGGAGCAGTGGTGCAACCAGAGGCGTAGCAAGGGGGAGGGGGAGAGAGGACCGCACTGGGTGACACGCAGTAAAAATTGCAAAAAATTATATTGGTTTGTAATGCTTGATTTGTGATACGACTAAAGGACGATTTTTCATTCATATTAGAAGTTATTTCTGTTTGGACAGTAAATGAATACGGGGCAAATGGTTATGTGTTGGAAGTTGTCTTTTTTTACATTATAACTAGAATCTAATAGCAAAATATCAATTTTAGAATCTACTATATAATTCTCCCTCAAAGTAATTGATGCGGCCAAACATATTATATGGTGTGTGAGGTGATACGTTGGGTTGGGATAAGGAAGGTATGGAGTGGTCTCTGCTATGTGAGGTAGTTCGATCTAGGAAAGTGCGCAAACAGAAAAAGTGGGCACAGAGAAAAATGCACTTAGAGAAATATGCACACATGAGGATTATTGCAATTATACGCCTGTTTCTGTGTTAGAGTATATTTTTGTGCGCAAATTTGTTTGCGCGCTTTTTCTGTTTGCGAAATTCGTCCACTGCGCCTCTCCTCTCTCTCTCTCTATCTCTACAAAGTCCTCAGAATACAACTATATTTAGGCCTACTTCTAAAACCTATTCTTCTAGTATATCAAACCCAGTCGTGGCAGCTGGCATTTACTTCACATTGAATAAAAAGAAGCTACAGCATCAGTTCCTATAACATCCAAAAAGTCTTACCGATCTCACTGCCGTCGTACTATCAGATTAAATATAGGTATAAGTAGCAGAGCGTTAGCACTCTAGTAATAACAGTTTTCTGAGTTCGCCTCTTTTTTCTCTAAAATTTTCTGTTTATATAAAGACATAGGGCCTTCGACATATGGTAAGTTTTAACGTGGCCTTTTTCTGTTAACCCATGTGATTGATCAACCACCTTACGAAGTATCAAGAGGTCTTGGCATTGATTTTTGCTTTCTCGTATACAGAGTACGGAGTTAGATTGAACCCCAGGGGTTCGGCGGAGATCAAGACACACACCCGACTCGTATGATTTGCGATCGGATTTTGTCAGTGCCTACGACAGAACTAGCAGCAGCGACCACAGCACGACATAGTAATATTAATAAACAGTGTTTCTTCCAGACTTTTTTCTCCGGGGGAGGGTGTTATGATGCATGTTCGACTAGTGTATTGGTGCGCATGATTGATAGTGCGGCCGTATATTGAACGAGTGAATGTGTGACGCGGTACGAAAGATAGTGACGTTTTAGGGTAGAGAGTTTTGTTGCTATGAGTTGATATGTGAGAGAGTCTAAGCTAGATCGTCGGTATGAAAGGACGTGGACTGTTCCGTATGCCTCAAGTTGGGAGATAGATAGATGTATAATATATGTATGAATAAAGTATTAGACTAGGAATACTGAGTTGCATTATCTCTGAGCGCCATATGCTAGACTGAACGTGAGATAGCCTTGTTGGTCCCCAAGGTCAGAACTCCTCGCCCTGATATTAGGGATGAACCAAATGATAGTTGGCCGAGTCAAGTGACTCAAATCCTCTCACTGCAGCAACATACCGTAACATGGTGGAGCAGTGAAACAACGATAGATAGCCAACGACCGTCCTATGAAGACTCGCAGCTGAATATTCTGATGACCTCCAGTCTGCTGTATATGTGATATCGTCGTCACCTTACCGTGAACCGCTTAAAACATAACGCCGATAAGTAGAAGTTGAAAACTCGTCGATTCGTCAAATTGCCATTAACGTTTAATCCTGCATCGTCGTGAGACACCTTCAAAACTTTGTTGAGAACTAAACTACAAGGGGACCTGTGTGTGTTATTCGTTAAAACAGATAAGTACCTTCCTCTAATTATCTATAAATATTGGGGATTTTTTTGGTCCTGTGCTGGGTATTATGCCAGTTTATTGTAGATGTTTGGTTTCAGGTTATCGGTGCTGTTATCCCTTGGTGGTATAAGACTTTATTATAACTGGTTCTTTCAATATCACCCACATTAAACATGTCTACATTAAACGAAATGTTGACTAGAACAGGTGCAAAGAAAACTAAGGTTATTGATGCAGATAGAGCTTTTGAGCTATGTCAGAAAAGGCTTTTAGAGGATGCAGTACAGGACATACGTTACCAGATGTACTTAGAAGAATGCAGAATTAAAGCAGAAACAAAACGAAAAATAACCACTCTATGTAGAGCTTTGTTAGAATATTCGGGACTTCTCAAAGCTGAATCTAGAAATGAAAAAGAAACTGAACTTTGCATAGTTGAAGAAAGTAAAGAAAGAGAAAAAGGAACTGAACTTAGTGTAGTCGACGGTATTGGAAAAAGAAAAAATGAAACTGAACTTTGTATAGTCGAGAGTAGTAAAGAGATAGAAAAAGAATCTGAACCTCGGATAGCTGAAGTGAAGGAAAAATCTGATCATGAAATAAGTAAAATGGCACTACTGACTGAAATAGAGCGAAAAGAAAGAGTAGTAGAATTAGTACGTGAAAAAGCAGACATAGTGGAGAAACTACGTCAAAACATGATAAAGTTAGAGAAAGAACCACAAGTAAAACAACATGAGTCAACGCTACAACATAAGGCAGAGATACCTGTTTGTACCTATGCATGTTCTAATGACCCCGAGGAATCATCTAGTGAAACAGAGAACAGGCAGACATCAAACATTGATACGTCACATACAGTTAAAGAAGAGATTACAACAGAACACAAAACTCCGATGAACTATTGTCGGAAAAGAAAAAATTTCAATGTTAGGTGCTACTATTGCAGTAAAATAGGGCACATAAAAGTTAATTGTAGGAAATTTAATTTTGATAGATTCCAGCAGAACATACAATATAGTAGACGTCGATACAGTGGTCCAAGCTATAGAACCGCATACATTACATCCTTTAGTGAAGCCAGCAACAGGAAAGACTCATTTATTTCAAAGATTAATAACAGATTTGCGAGATCCATAAGAGACACTCGATGCTCAACAATAGCGGTTAGAAGCTCCTTTGTTAGTCGATACCAATATACGGGTAGAACACAGCGTGTCCATAGTTCAAGAGGCATGACATATGTTTGGCCAACAGCTATGATCCGGGTCAGTACGCCAGCAGCAACAAGAATGGTAGAAGCTGCGGTATTCAGACATGGTCCATACGACCTCATCCTGGGCAACATCAGAGGCGTCAAACAATTTCAAGTTGAGAATGTCATGAGCCATACAGCACAAGTAAGAAGCGAGCAGGCCAGAACACATTCATGTAGCGAAACAGTGGACAGAAACAGGTGTGATCCAAAGAAGAAGATAGAAAAATTAATATTAGATGTAAACTCGGTTAAAGAAGATAGTTATAATAATACAGAAACCGGCGCAATTTTTCCCAATTTGAGAAAACAAAAGGATGTTCTTAGTGACAGATTACATAGGTTAGAGAAAGAAGTAAACAATAAAGGTGAAGATTACGTTCAGAAAAATGTAATCGGCGAGAAAGCACAACGTTATCCCTGGTCAGCACCTAGTCAGTTAATACCACAAGTTCAGGAAACCACAGAGCCTAAGGAAACAACTGTAAAACAAGTACAGGAGGTACATAGTACTGATGCATATATATCACCCGTCAGAAAGTCAGAACTCGCTGGAGTTGTGTCAGGTAGTAACCGCCGGCATGAACAAAGACCGCAGGTTGAATATCCAGGCCCAACCAATCATTTTGCGGTTCATTGATCCCTTAATAGGTAGAATTTCCACCCTGACCACTCCCTGACGAACGGTTTTGAACAATGAATACACAAGGATGAAATGAGATGAAAGTCAAATTATAGAACAGCCACATACAATGTTGTGAATTTAAGCCGTCGTGAAATATCGGCGTGAAACGATTGGTGAAGTCTGGTGTTAAAGAGGGAAGTTTATGTCATCATGTGGTATAATGAGAGCTGCTCCATTATGGCCATACAGTGAAGAAAGTATTACAGTGACATGGGAGGTTGAGAAATTATGGTTATGTACAGTCTACAGTCACAGGCAGAGAGCTGCTCCTGCAATTACAGATATGTGACACAACATAACACACATGTCTTTTCTTTATTGTATCTTATCTCATCCCTTTTAAATGTTAGTTGTGTAACAAATGGTTATAGTAATGTAGTTGTGGATGATTATAATGTAGATTCCATTATTGCTGATATGTAATGTGTCGTGGACAAATAACCAGCATATCAAAATTTGGGGGGTTTCTTTTCAAAGAGGAAGGTTATTTGTCAGACGAACACACAAACGCTAACAGGCATATGTCTAATGAGACATGCTCGTTCATGTTTTCCCAGAGTCCGACGCTGTCTTTGTGAATGCTACACACCCTGATGCCCAGCGGAAATTAACCCAGCTTCAAAATGTTCAATTTATCTATAACGGAAGCCATGGTTTCAAATATGTTACGGACGAGTGACAACACATATATACGGACTCGTGAACGTGAACGTATACCAAGCGCATCGTTACTGTCACGTCAGCAGGAACACATCGAGAGAAAGCGAGTCGAATTGCAATTGTCATCTTAACCAGAGGAATGAAGCCTTACGCATGGTCGCGGTCAAATTTTTTCGACCTAGTCGTAACGGCAAATTGATCAAATAATTTCCCTAATAACGTACAGTTATTGTCGTTGAAAAGGATCAAGTTTTGTGTGATGATACAGCTAAAGGGAACATTTTGACTTCAAGATTCAACTATAACTACGGAAACTTCTATCAAGAATTGAGTCTTACACTAGTTATTGAACTGTCTGTTGATACAGATTCATGGTTCGCCAAGGGCAGATCGCTCAGGATAGAGCATAATGACTAATGTTGGAACAAGAATGTGTAAATGCTTGAAATTTTGTCATTGTAATTTTGTTAGGAAATTAATTATTGATTTCGCTAAGACTTAGCATAATGTACTTGGATACCCGGTGATATAATGGAGTACTGGGTAACACTGTTACAATGATTTCTAGGCATATGATTATTGTATCTGAGTGATATGTATTTACGATGGGTACTTTGATGATTAAACATGAAATGATACAATGTGATGTAAAATGAAATAAATTTTGAGTGGCACACTATGATCGGATAAGTAATGACGAGATAATTATACTAAAGTTACGATGCTGAAGTTGCTTTGATATGGGATAGCATAAGTGGAGATTCTAGTGGTTTTGATGTATAGTATGATACAAAATTTATTTTAAATGAATGGTTTTCTTCTTTAAGTTGATGATATACCTGGTATACACGTGAGACATAGTGTGGGGATAATGAGATTTGTTTTGTACGGGTATCTCGAAGATGAGTTGAGTGCCATGCTATTTTTCTAGGTGTTATCGAGACTGATGATACAGTGTGATGTTTTTCTTTGGTATCTCGATGGTGTGCCGAGTACCATATCTTACCTTGGTTACTACTAAGTGATGTTAAAGATTATGATGCTGTAGTCTGAATTTTTTTAGGCATCTCGATGTTTTGCCGAGTACCATATGTTAACTAGGTTACTACTAAGTGATGTTGAGGATAATTATGCTACGGCCTGATTTTTTAGGTATTTCGATGGTGTGCCGAGTAATTCGATATGTATTTAAGTGTCCGGGGATTTTTTTTTTTGCACCTGTCGTTGTAACATATGAGATGAGAATATGAAAATGTTGATATTGTAAAGAAGTATAAAATTTGATGTGGGTACTGAATTACTTAGCACTAAATTGTGTGTTTGTAGGATATATTGTTAGGTTAAACAGAATGTATGATGTATTATTAAAGCTAATGTCATTAGCTTAAAGGGAGAGGGGGGTAATGTTATGATGCATGTTCGACTAGTGTATTGGTGCGCATGATTGATAGTGCGGCCGTATATTGAACGAGTGAATGTGTGACGCGGTACGAAAGATAGTGACGTTTTAGGGTAGAGAGTTTTGTTGCTATGAGTTGATATGTGAGAGAGTCTAAGCTAGATCGTCGGTATGAAAGGACGTGGACTGTTCCGTATGCCTCAAGTTGGGAGATAGATAGATGTATAATATATGTATGAATAAAGTATTAGACTAGGAATACTGAGTTGCATTATCTCTGAGCGCCATATGCTAGACTGAACGTGAGATAGCCTTGTTGGTCCCCAAGGTCAGAACTCCTCGCCCTGATATTAGGGATGAACCAAATGATAGTTGGCCGAGTCAAGTGACTCAAATCCTCTCACTGCAGCAACATACCGTAACAGAGGGGCTCTTGAAATTTTCGGGGCAGCGGGGCGGTAGACTTTCTGCGGGGGGGGGGGGGGGGCGGACTATGTTAAATGTATATGTTTTCTATAGAAATTTCATTTCGTTCGGGGGGGGGGGGGGGGCTCCTAATTGTGCGGAGCAAGATAAACCGTATTATTATCACGATGTTTCTAAATCGTGGATTCCTTGACGGCACAACACACATACTTCACGGTTCATGTCAATGCCACCTATACAGGCGCGCGTTGATCATGTTTATACATGCTTTGACGAACATACGCAGAACGGACCCAATTTCGCACACCGACTGGGCATACCTTTTATTTTTATATCGAGGCACTGTAGTCGACTTGTAACTATGGTGACGGTACGTCGTGTGATTTCTTTATTAATATTTTTATCCCGTCACACTATGTCAAGCAAAAAAATAAAGTGGTCGGACTTAAACTGCATGGAAATTGAAAGTTCTAGAACCCAACGCACGCTGAATTCAAGGGGAAGCTGCACATTTCTCAACTGGTATCTGAAAGACAAGAGCAGAAATCACACTGATTTGCAATAAACATTCATTATTATGTGTCTTGTTTTTTTGTGAGAAAATGATATTTTAATTGTTTTGTTCTATGAACACAGTGATGATGATGCACGGTTCATTTTGTACACCAATAAAATATATACTTATGTTTTGAATTTGAAAAGAAACCATATTTTATTTTTTACTATTAAGAAGGGTCAAACGAATGCGCATATGATGAAGCTAATGGTGTTCTGTACCTCCAAATGGTTAAGAACCATTGGTATAGATAGAGAAAGATTTTCAATCGTGCTGAACAACACAAATATATTTTGACAGTGGCTTCATGTCGTTTTAATACCTCATGTATATGGGTTTATTGTAATCGTGCGAAATACCAACATAGATATCTCTCTCTCTCTTTGTCCGCAACATTTTTGAGGCTATATGATCATTACGTTCAGCGATTTATGAAAAACTTTAAAATACGGACTTTTGTTGAAAATAATATGGTGGATGTTATAAATGGATAAACTAAATTTTATTTAAAGAAGGAAAATTTTTAAAAAGGCATATTCGAATGTAAAAACACATGTTTAATCATGCAACCGGAAAAGTTTTTATGGCTGTGTCGAAAACACAATGCAATGACGTCAAATGCCACATGTTTAAACTACGGAAAGCACACAACACTAATGTCATATCTTCCAATTTTAAAATATATGAAGAAATTAACTACTTCATTCAGCTTTAGTTTAGATCTATACATCTACTTATCAAGTATAATCAAGACGTACGCTATGAAATGTATACAATTTTCTCGGCCTAAAGTAAACAAATTACTTAAACAAAAATTTCCATAAAAAACATCATAATAGCAAGCTTTTATGAAATAATGCACTAAAAAGTAGAAAATAAGTCACACACTACTATTTAAATTACTATAAAGAAAAGCGTGGGTCGCTTTAGTATCTATTGGATACCTTTACTAATATTTAGGAAGAGACCCACGCTTTTCTTTATAGTCATTTAAATAGTAGTGTATGATTTATTTTCTACTTTTTAGTGCATTATTACATAAAAGCTTGTTATTAAATAAAACGTGTATGCGATGTTGCTCACTATGAGAGGGAAAGTAAGTAGTTTCTGTTTAATGGTTTTATTGTGATGGTTAGTATATTTGTGTAACAAAACGTGATATTTAAGTTACTTTTTAGAATCATGGGCTGTTTCTGTTTAGAGCGTAGCATTATGTAATGCTGTTAATTTGTCTTAAAATATTTCGTTAACAAACAAACATATGCGCGTTAAATATATATATATATATATATATATATATATATATATATATATATATATATATATATATATATATATATATATATATATACTAGCTGTATACCCGTGCTCCGCCAGGGTAAATCTTTTTTAAATGTACCAACTTGAGAACAGAACAAAACAAACAAAAACACAAACAAAACACAACCACAACACAACATTAGAATCACCACCGAACAACACGCTTTCCTAGGAGTCCGCGACCAAAGAGAGCCTTTCCAGCATTAAAAATTTAAGCCACATAAATAGATCCCAGTGGCGTAGCGAGGGCAGGTTTCACCCGGTGTGGCACTTAATGGTGTCACTCCCCCACCCAGAGGCGTAGCGACCATTCCCGGCGCCCGGGGACACACTTTCAATTTTCGATTTGCACCCCCCCCCCCCCCCCACTCCACTATTGTCGGGATTTGTCAAATTTGCTCTTAAAAGACTTTTTAACACGGTAAATCTTTTTTAAGTGTACCAACTTGGGAATAGAACAAAACTAAACACAAAACGAACGAACGCAAACAAAAAAAAATCACAAACGAAAAAACAAACACAACACTCATAACATAAACACAATTTAAATGCAATCATAAAGGCATATTGTTCACAGTCTAGCCGAAACGCCCTTTCCGAGCGCCGGCGGACGCGCCTGACTCAGTGAATATAAAACAGAGGCGTAGTGACCCTTCCCGATGCAGAGGCGTAGCGACCCTTCCCGGCGCCCGGGGCGAACTTTCAATTTGGCGCCCCCCCCCCCCCCGCTTATATATATATATATATATATATATATATATATATATATATATACATGTGTGTGTGTATAATTTTGTGTGTGTGATAGTGTGTTTATATATAAGCTTGTGTGTGGGTAAGAGTGTAAGCGTGTGTGTAAGCGTGTGTGTAAGCGTGTATGCTACAGTCCGGACAAGGTTTAATAATTACATTGTATGATTTTCATTCCTTAAAACTTTACGACAATTTAATTCCCATTAAGATGCGTTTAACTTTTTTTGCGAAAGATTAGTAATGTCAGTAAAAAAAATAAGCCTGATCTGTGTTAGAGGGTAGTTTGTAGCTAACGCTAATATGTTTAGACCAGCCTTTTATGTTCTAGTTTTGGAACTATCTCTGTTGTGATATGGTACATAGTTGGATTCGAAGTTTGTTAGAGTAAGGACACACAAGTGACATACAAGAAGAAGTTATCAGAAATATTTATTGTTCACATTGGAATACGACATGGGTATTTCGTTGATTGGTTGATGGTATGACAAAACAAGCTAGAGAAAACAAACTGGAATTCAACGGATGTTAACAGCTCGTAGTCTTAGATTTTGCAGATTTCCCCTGCCTTCTCGCACACAGAGTTTCTTCCAGACATCTCTTTGGGGGGGCAAAGCCCCCCCGAAATTTTTTTACCGCCCCCCAGAACGAAATGAAATTTATATAATTTATATATAGAAAATATATACGTTTAACAGTGTCCGCCCCCCCCCCGAAGAAAGTCTACCGCCCCCCCCCCCTCGAAAATTTCAAGTGCCCCCACGGAGAAAAAAGTCTGGAAGAAACACTGCTCGCACAACGTCAACAACAAATGCAGAACTAATTGTATTGATTGAAGAAGCAGTAACAATCAATTCAATGATAGCCCATGACGTTCTGATTATAATCAGCAGCAATAAAACGCGTTTTAACACTCTAAGAAAATGTGGAATTCAAATGCATTGTCAAAAAAATTAAATCAGGATCTATAACTAAATGTGGTCTCTTTTACTGTATGGCTTGGAGCTAGATTACAGACAGTGGAGAATGAAATAAGAGCATGGAAAAAAGTGGTGGTTAGTGGCTTAGGGATTCAAGAATCCGTGATATTTAGTTCTCTTTAATATAGTTCAGTGATCCTGGTAAGATGTAATGCAATCAATCAAAACTATCTGATCTCTCACGTTGAAGTTGAGAGAATCGTAAGAATCTTACAAAGAACTAGTCGCGTCTTTTTTTTTTTTAACAAAACTGGCTATTGAAATTGTACATTACGCGTTAATACACTTGGTTTCTTTACTAAGTGTTAAGAGAGTTATCTACTCACCAATCCAGTACAAATACTTGCGATTTTTGTTAGCGAAAAAAGCGCCCCCCACCCCCACACACACTCATCACAACCATCTTGGACAAAGTTTGTAGAGCGGTTTTTAACGTAACTAACTTTTTTTAAAAACGTCACACAATTATACAATGCACAGTACAATTCGTTTCTTTCTGAGAGCTAAAGGTTGTTTACTCAGAATCCTGTGTAATTTTGCTATTTTATTTAGCCTAAAAGCGCCCCCCTGCACCATCTTGATAAAAGTCACTAACGTATTTTACAGTTCAACAATCGTACAATAGTTTTAATACAATTGGTTTCTTTTAATAGTGGTAACGTTTATCGACTCAACAATCTAGTGTAAATTCTTCCGTTTTAAGTCTCGAAAAAGCGCCCCCCCCCCCCCCATCTAGGAAAAGCTTCAAAGCGGTTTTGCCGGTCACTGTTTCTTAAGAGTATATGTTTTACATTAAGAAATCAAGGTAGAAAACAGTTAAATCAGTATGTAAAGGCGTGTAGCCATTACATTTCTTAACTTAGACAGTTTATAATTTAAAACTGCAGCATAAAATCAGCTTTAAAAATTTTTTCCCACCCCTTTTGGCGCCCCCATAGGGTCGGCGCCCGGGGCGGCCGCCCCCCCCCCGCCCCCCCCTAGCTACGCCTCTGTCCCGATGCCCGGGGAAAACTTTCGATTTGCACCCCCCCCCCCCCCCTCAAACTTTTGATTTGCAATCCCTCCCCGCTCAAACTTTTGATTTGCACCCCCCTCAAACTTTCGATTTGCACCCCTCCCCCCCCCCTCAAATTTTCAATTTAATTTTCCAACTCATTTTGGCGCCCCCTAAGGTCGGCGCCCGGGGACATATGTCCCCCCTCGCTACGCCTCTGCTATAAAACCCCTAGCTTTTCCGCAAACCGAAAGATAGAATAATAATTATTAAACAGTACGTTCAGTGTATAAAATAAATTAAAGGCAGTATTTAGAATATCCGTGTTTTACCGACCATTTTGCACTTTATAAATTTTGAAAAACCGGAAGTAGAATAGGTACCACTTCCGTTAATGGCAATCACAACAAATTTGATACAATACAAATACACGAAATTTCGTCAATCTAACGGAAACTGTATTCAAGTTAAGTTGTTCATTTGTTCATAGACACACTCGGACAAATTTGCAAAACCAAGTTTTCCGTTTCAAAAGGATGTAAGACATCGAAATTTGTCAAAAATTCAATTTAGTTGGGGTTTTTTTTTTTCGTTTTTTTCCCGATTACTAAACATTCTTTATATTTCGTATACGATAAAATGTAAAACGGCGAAAACTGTCAAAAATATGTTAATTATTCAGCACGATTACAATACTTCCTCTATCCCTGTATACAAGAAGTAAATTGTAGATCTACTTGAAAATACATAGTATACATAAACGTTTAAAAATGATGCCAACAATATAGTCAGTAATATAGTCAGTAATATTGTCAGTAATATAGTCAGTAATATAGTCAGTAATATAGTCAGTAATATAGTCAGTAATATAGTCAGTAATATAGTCAGTAATATAGTCAGTAATATAGTCAGTAATATAGTAAAACTTGAAGAAAACCTCTATTGTTGGGTAAGAGAGACTGTAGACTGTAATGCCATCTTTCACAAATGTTATTTGTTCAGGCTTTATCTTAGCCAATCGTCTACATTTGTTTTCATGTTTTAACTGGAAACGAGGCAGCTTTGTGTTTTTCATCACGACCATGGGTGCAACGTTCTCGGGGGTTGGTGTATTATAAAACATACATGTAATTAACCCCCCAATATGGTCAAACCCCCCTATTGCCAAAGCACCTTGTCGAAATTCCGCGCAGATAGATGGATAGATAGATAGATAGATAGATAGATAGATAGATAGATAGATAGATAGATAGATAGATAGATAGATAGATAGATAGATAGATAGATAGATAGATAGATAGATAGATAGATAGATAGATAGATAGATAGATAGATAGATAGATAGATAGATAGATAGATAGATAGATAGATAGATAGATAGATAGATAGATAGATAGATAGATAGATAGATAGATAGATAGATAGATAGATAGATAGATAGATAGATAGATAGATAGATAGATAGATAGATAGATAGATAGATAGATAGATAGATAGATAGATAGATAGATAGATAGATAGATAGATAGATAGATAGATAGATAGATAGATAGATAGATAGATAGATAGATAGATAGATAGATAGATAGATAGATAGATAGATAGATAGATAGATAGATAGATAGATAGATAGATAGATAGATAGATAGATAGATAGATAGATATAAGTTTAACTTAAGAACAGTTGTGACGGTTAACTTGCACACAAAACAGCCTCTCTGAAAAGCTCTAAGGTCAAGGCTGCTCTAGACAGCCAAAACAAACTCTCCCGTGGTAGCCCGCCTTTGTTCAGTTAATGAGGTTTAAGATTTTTTTTTCATTCATTATTTTTCCGTCTGCCTGGGCGAGTTTGCTGATTTGTTATTGCCTGAAGTCGGTGTGTAAACTTTCCAACACTCGCCAGTATTACGTAACCGTAAATCAATGGGAATGTCTCTCCGTCATTTTAAATCAATGGGAATGTTCTCATTTTAAATCAATCGGAGTCTCTTTCCATCATTTTTAAGTCACTAGGGATGTTATCAAATGTTGACCAACAACTTTCAGCTAGTGGTGACCCACAACTCCCAGCCAGTTAAATGTGACTCTAAATGTTGCCTAAAACCCTGGGCAAGTATTGACGTTGTAAGGCCATCATTTACCAGCGTGCATATTTTAAGCCAGAGTTGGCGTGTAAGATGCCGCCTAGCTCGCCCCAGGCACGCAAAACGGAAGCGAAGTTTTGACACCTTCCCTGGATGCTGTCACTGGCAAAGCCAGTCCATAATTTGACCAGTTAGCGGTTAAGCACGTGCACATCACGTGAAAAAGAAGATGAATAAGTTAATCTGTATTTCTGTCAGTTCTTCTGTCTGTTTTCCGACTGTCTGAATTGATTATGTGCAGCTTAATCAACATAAACACACACACACGCACACATACAACTGACTTTTGTATGTGTTGAATCATGATGTATTGATGATTGATGGAGGAATATTGACGGGGGGGGGGGGGTATGTACCAGACCCAACAGTCAAAGCGCCCCAATAAGCACTATCATCATCTTTTCTTGATCGTGCTCTAGTCACATGGAATAGATGAAGTAGAGTTCGTTTGTTTCAATGACCTTGGAATAGGAAGTAATGGTGGCCATCACTATACCCAGCCGCCTTGGTTTTCCTAACGTGATTTAGGTACCCATCTGAGCTGGGTGGTTTCGGGGAGTTCTTACAGACTCGGACCAAGAATTCCTGTTTAGCAGTTGTATTCTCTGCCATCCGAACACGCCGTCCCAAAATTGCTTTATAGCACCTACATTCATTTTAAAGTGCGCTCTACGTTAGTCTCTACGGGGTCTTACACAAACCATGACACAATAGAATGAGTGGCACTGACCGACGATCTTGTAGTAGTGTGAACTGTGGCTCATGTAAGCGCCTCGCAATCCCTCTCCCTTCTTGACACTGTTACCATGGGTTTTTCTATCTCACAACTGTGGGTCTTTAACTTATATGTGAAATGTCGCCTATTTTTTTCTGTCAAATTTTAAGTAATTTCCGGAGACCAGAAGGAATACTTCAGTTTTTCTTTATAAAGTATACATATGTTTGCTGCTCATTTGGTGCGCATTTATTTTTTCTACAAGATTCTATTCTACTAACCTTGGGTACCCGTTACACATGAATTATAGGCTATATATTTTAAATGTTATACTTGTTTGAGAAAAAAAGTAACCCTTTTTACCCACAGCTTATCACACAGTTTAAAACGAAAGTATGCACCATATCACTCACAGGATAACCAAGGGCGCCAAATCGAACCTTGCCTGGGCGCCGGCGGACGCGCCTGATTCAATTTTGTAAACGACTATAAAACATCGAGGATATTTAGAAGCAGCTTCTAAATAAATAAAAGGTAGTATTTAAAATATCTGTGTTTACCTATCGTATTGCACTTTATCAATCCGTGATAATTTTATTATTTTAACACCGCGGAAATTACGTTCACATTTTTTTATTAGCGTAAGTTGAATTTCTTTTTTAATTACTCTGTTTTTATTTGCGTTTGTTTTTTCTTTTGTGTTTGTGTGTAGCGTTTGTGTTTTCGTTTGTTTTTGCATTGTATTTGTGTTTTCTTTTGTGTTTGTGTTGTATTTGTGTTTTTGTGTGTTTGCGTTGCGTTTGTTTTTTCTTTTGTGTTGTGTTTGTGGGTTGCGTTTTTGTTTTCGTTTTGGTTTATATTGCATTGTGTTTGATTGCATCGTGTTTGTGTTTTCTTTTGTGTTTTTGTTTTCTTTTGTTTTGTTTTTTCTTTTGTGTTGTGTTAGTGTTTTCTTTGTTTTAGTGTTTTCGTTTGTGATTGTGTTTTCTTTTGTTTGTGTTGTTGTTGTGTTTTGTTTTGTTCTGTTCTGTTCCCAAGTTGATACATTTAAAAAAGATTTACCGCGGCGGAGCATGGGTATGCAGCTGGTATATATACATCTATCTATCTCTCTATCTCTCTATCTCTCTATCCCTTTATCTATCTATCTATCTATCTATCTATCTATCTATCTATCTATCTATCTATCTATCTATCTATCTATCTATCTATCTATCTATCTATCTATCTATCTATCTATCTATCTATCTATCTATCTATCTATCTATCTATCTATCTATCTATCTATCTATCTATCTATCTATCTATCTATCTATCTATCTATCTATCTATCTATCTATCTATCTATCTATCTATCTATCTATCTATCTATCTATCTATCTATCTATCTATCTATCTATCTATCTATCTATCTATCTATCTATCTATCTATCTATCTATCTATCTATCTATCTATCTATCTATCTATCTATCTATCTATCTATCTATCTATCTATCTATCTATCTATCTGTCTGTCTGTCTGTCTGTCTGTCTGTCTGTCTGTCTGTCTGTCTGTCTGTCTGTCTGTCTGTCTGTCTGTCTAATTATATATATATATATATGTAACTGGGGTAGGCCTAACTACCAGTTACAAATGATAACGAACGAGAAGCCGAGACACAGTGTTGGTCTGATGCAACCGATAACAGGTGGCTTATTGGGTCGGGCTGATGACAACCTCAAAGCCAACGCGTGCTATTTTGGGAAACGGTATTCAGACGGCCTGTCAACTTTGATGGATAGGATGCAGATGTTATTTTACGGACGGTACGTTTGAACTACGCAACTGGTGGTCGGAGATCGAGTACAAGTATCGATTACGGAGGAATACAAGTATGGAGACGAGTACGGATACAAGGCATAAATAGGAGGGGACGGCAGAACTCGCCCCCTTCTCTCTCTTCCCGTTTCAGCGAGCTCTCTTCCATCTTCATCGCTCGCTTAGATCAGTCAGTCTGTGTGACTATGTCAAGTCGGTTATAGAACGGGTTAGCCGTATTGTGTTAAGAAGGATTATAGACATGTGGATTCAGTTATATAAAGCCTAGTGAAGGACTGTTAGGGGTCAGTTGATTCAGACTATTATTGAGAAGCATTCCTGTTGATTTATTGTGTTATTATGAAGCATTTCTTGATTCATGTAATAAAGGATCAATAGCGAACCTGCATCTTGAGTATCTATACTGTGGTCAATGTTGTCTAGAATGAGTGGTTAAACTCGTTAACACGTGGCACTACAGGCAATTAGGTCTCATTACATGTGGCGTTGCGAGCATGGTAACTGTTGGCTCGTTACAATTGGCGTTGTCGGCAGGATAAATGTTCGCTCGTCACAATTGGCGCTGCGATCAGGATGAATTCAACTAGACTTGCCGTTTAAGGCACCTATAGTCAACCTTGTGCATAACTGTGTTTAGTGTGTGTGTGAATTCGGACATTCAGGAACTGTGAAAATTGAGGAACGAGGAAAAATTTTTCATACACACACGGTAAGAAAGAACTCTTTTTTTAGTACTTAAGGAAGAAAATGTCTACTCTGGACGAGAAGCAGACCCATATAGTGGTCCTACCCAGAGAGTCCCATATTAACAAATTTTACGGGGACGGAGATCCAACTTTAACCAACAGGTTCAGTGAAGAGGTCAAAGCGGCCTGGGCCTCGAGACATATGTCACCAGAGGAAAGATTAAGACTGCTGATGGGTAGTATAGGTGAAACGGTTAGGGCAGAGGTTAAGTGCCACGATAGGACCGTCCAATCAGATCCAGATAAGGTGCTGGATCTGATTATGGAGACCTTTGGGGAGAGACGGTCGGGAGTGCAACTGCTATCGGGATTCGTGGGCTTAAAGCAGAGAATGGCGGAGAGTGTGATGGAGTACTCACACAGGATGAACAGGGCCTTTGATTTGGTAAAGGGCAAATCACCGGACATTGATGTACGCCTACTGAGGGACCATTTCATCGAGGGGCTAGCAACCCCGATCTTAAGGAGAGAGTTGAAAGAGGAGGTCCACAGAGACCAGCAGTTGACCTTCCTTCAGGTCAGGAACTCAGCGATCCGCAGGTCCGAGGATGAGGACCAATCGAACTGTTCGGTGGACAAAGTCTCTGTGCCTGAACAGAGACAATCCCCACCCACAGGGGCCGACACGATGGAGACCATGATGGCTCAACTGTTGGCCCACCTAGAGAAGGTTGACCAACGTTTGGAGAGGTTGGAAAGCAGGTCAACAGCTGAGAATCAGGAAAAGAACGGGACAAAACAGGGACGGGTTGGACGGCCGCGTCCTGCCAAGCCATCACTCCAATGGACGGCAGACGGTCGACCAATTTGTTTGTCTTGTTCACAACCCGGACATATGGCACGGTACTGTCCGGTGAAACGATCGCCCTCTGTAAGGCAGGTCAAGGCTACAGAGCGGCGAGGTAATGACTTGGTAAACAAAATGACACAGAAACACAGTAGGGAGAAAAAGAAAGGTAAAACACAACTAATGGAAAAAATGAACTGTGAAATGAACTTGAATGTTGAAAAGTGTCAAGTGAACAATTTGTTGGTAGAGAAAAATGATGATAAGAAGAAAATTGGTAGACTTAATAAAGGAATTCAAAGTCTAACCAGGAAACTGGATAGGAAAAGTTCATGCAAATCAAAAGCACAGGAGAAATGTTCATCTTTAAAGTGTCTGTTATCGGAAGAAGTAAATAAAAATATTAGACAACAGAACAGTGTTGGCAAACTAGAAGGAATGAAAGAGTCTCAAACAAGACTTGAAGAAAAATTATCAGATATTGAAAAAGAACTTCAAATTACAGCAAGGCTGGGATCCATCGAACAGCGATGGGCAGCAGAATTGGCACTCGTTGACCTAGAGAGAAAACATCGCCCGGGGCGGTCCAATGGCAATGCGGACGCTTTATCAAGGAATCCTTACGAGACACCGGGTGATGAGGAAGAAACACTGACAGGAATATGTGAGGTCAGAGCGTCAACAGATATCCCTCATGGGGTACAAGTGATGCAAAACGGGCAGACCGGGGTGGAGCACATATCCACGGAACCCGAACATATGGACAGTAGTGATTTTAATTGCCTTAATCACCAAAAGATAAGAGATGCCCAGAGAACGGATAGTGGCTTACAACCGCTATTGAAACACGTCCAGGAACAAAAATTCCCAGGAAGAAGGGAAAGAGAACAATTTGGTCGAGAAACAAAGAAAATACTGAGTCAGTGGAACCGTCTCAGTATAGAGGATGGTGTTCTCATGCGGAGAATTCATGACCAAATTGATGGCACAATACACCAGGTGGTGGTGCCGGGACAGTTAAGAGAAGAAGTGCTAAGGTTGGCACATGACAGGGCAGGACACCAGGGTCAGGACAGGACGCACAAAATATTACGACGGAGGTGTTACTGGCCCAATATGGAAATGGAGGTCAAACGCCATTGTGAGGCTTGTGTGAGGTGTCAGCATGCGAAAATGCCAGTTGTCAAAATGAGACAGCCATCGGGACACCTATTAGCGACAAAACCACTAGAGATTGTGGCTATGGACTTTACGTCGTTGGAGCAATCATCGGATGGGACGGAACATGTGTTGGTAATGACTGATGTATTCACCAAATGGACGGTGGCGGTGCCCACGCGAGATCAGACCGCCAAAACAGTGGCAAAGGTCTTAATAGAACATTGGTTCATCAAATATGGCATACCAAGACAATTACACTCTGACCAAGGAAGGGCTTTCGAGTCAGAAGTAATTAACCAACTGTGCAGCCACTACGGGATCAACAAATCTAGAACAACCACATTTAATCCGAAAGGAAACGGACAGTGTGAACGGTTCAACCGCAGCATGCATGATTTGCTGCGTACGCTAGAACCTGAACAGAAAAAACGTTGGCCTGATTTTCTCCCAGAGTTGGTATATCTATACAACTGCACACCACATGCCACAACCGGCTTTTCGCCATACATGTTGCTGTTCGGACGAGAGGCTCGACTCCCTCTTGATTTGTTCCTAGGAAAAAGGGAGAGTATGACTGGCTCATACACCGCACTGGAATATGTGAATGAACATATGAGAAGAATTAGAGAAATGTACAGGGTAGTACAGGAAAGACTAGAACATGAAGCACGGCGAAGGGAACCGCCGGTACAGACAAAGGACCCGCCACTCAAACTGAACGACAGGGTATTACTGCGTAGCCACCCGTTAGGCAGAAACAAAATCCACGATCTCTGGGGACAGGAGATATGGCAAGTCGTGGAGATGCCTAAAGTAGCAGGTGGCCCCTTTAAGATAAGACCCATCGATCACACCAAACCGGATCGGTGGGCGAATATTGCTCAATTAAAGAAATATTGGAATAGGCAAGAAGAGCAGTTACACACAAGGAAATCCAAGACAATTAGGGAACCGGAAACTATAACGGAAATTCACATACCCATCCCGAAACCATATCACCATCATCAGAACAACCGCGATACACAAGTGGAGGATAACGGCAACAAAGAGGATCCCGTTCCTTCCAGAAGCAGAGAGACAGTAGACCATCAGATAAGTGGTCCGCGGAGAAGTTTGAGGAACAGAAGGAAGACGAAATTTTTTGTCAGCAACCATCAAATCTTTCATGGTCGCGCTGGTATGAGAACAGACTGTTCAAAAAGCTATAAAAGTGAACTGGTGAAGGCACCAAACGAAAAGGGTGGATGTGAATTCTAGAACTGTTTTGTGTCTCAGAAAGATGGTGTAGACACAGTTGATATGTGAAATAGGTAGAACTGTCAATCGTATACGAATGGAACGTCGTGGACAGTGAGTGGAACAATAGATTTTTTTTTTTACGACTGTGCGATTGACTTTGGAGGAGTGCACCTGCCAGGCGTTGTTTGTGGTTGAAAACACACAAAAAAAGCAGGGGTGGATGTAACTGGGGTAGGCCTAACTACCAGTTACAAATGATAACGAACGAGAAGCCGAGACACAGTGTTGGTCTGATGCAACCGATAACAGGTGGCTTATTGGGTCGGGCTGATGACAACCTCAAAGCCAACGCGTGCTATTTTGGGAAACGGTATTCAGACGGCCTGTCAACTTTGATGGATAGGATGCAGATGTTATTTTACGGACGGTACGTTTGAACTACGCAACTGGTGGTCGGAGATCGAGTACAAGTATCGATTACGGAGGAATACAAGTATGGAGACGAGTACGGATACAAGGCATAAATAGGAGGGGACGGCAGAACTCGCCCCCTTCTCTCTCTTCCCGTTTCAGCGAGCTCTCTTCCATCTTCATCGCTCGCTTAGATCAGTCAGTCTGTGTGACTATGTCAAGTCGGTTATAGAACGGGTTAGCCGTATTGTGTTAAGAAGGATTATAGACATGTGGATTCAGTTATATAAAGCCTAGTGAAGGACTGTTAGGGGTCAGTTGATTCAGACTATTATTGAGAAGCATTCCTGTTGATTTATTGTGTTATTATGAAGCATTTCTTGATTCATGTAATAAAGGATCAATAGCGAACCTGCATCTTGAGTATCTATACTGTGGTCAATGTTGTCTAGAATGAGTGGTTAAACTCGTTAACACGTGGCACTACAGGCAATTAGGTCTCATTACATGTGGCGTTGCGAGCATGGTAACTGTTGGCTCGTTACAATTGGCGTTGTCGGCAGGATAAATGTTCGCTCGTCACATATATATATATATATATATATATATATATATATATATATATATATATATACATTACCACATCATGAACACTTCACTTAGATATCACATTCGAAATCATGACGACAAAAGTTGACAAACTACGTAAGAAAAAAAATTCTTGGTTTATAAAAATTTTGCGGAGAGACGGTCAGATATCGCAGCTGAGAGACGGTCAGATATCGCACGCTTTGCAATTAAATCTTCTTGAGAAAGACGCCGTTACAAGAAGAAATAAGGCGTCAAACGCCCTGAGAAATTTAAACCTCTCGTCGTCGGTGACGTCATCTATGTCTGGTTTTCTGTTTCATGGTTGTTATAGGCCATCTGAGGCACATCGCGCACGGAGCTAGAAAGCCGACGTTTATCAAACAACTTTTCTAGGCCATCGAGTTCCTGGCCACCGAAGTCAATGTTTGGCCATCGAGAGTTATGGGAAAAGAATAAAATGGAGGGTTGGCTTGATTTATTCGTCGAGTCGAATTAACACCATGTCTACACCAGGGAGATAGTGTGGCAATTAGAGTGGTTGTGTGGTTAGCATGGCGAATGTGTGGTCACCATAACATCGATTGTTGAGTTAGTCGCAAGTTTGTGCTAATACTCTGACTTTAAACGATTCCCAACTAAACTAAAATTTTCCGCAATAGAATGAGTCAAATTAGTTTGACCTAAAATAGCTTCCAACAGCCAAGGGCAAATAACTCCAATTAACGGAGTGATCCTGACAATTACAGGCCCCGTGACCAGTGGGGCGCTAGAGCAATTATTTAAAGGTTGTAAAAACTATTGACAAGCCTAGCCTCTTGTGTCATCGCACTTCCACCGGAGCTGATCTTTGACCATTGATTGGTAACTCCGAGAGAAGATAGAAGATAACAGGATACTTTTGTTGGAATACCAAGATACTAGTGTTGGGATATCAGGATACTTGTTTTGGCTAACCAAGATAATTTGTTTGATAGTATTCGTTCCAAACAAGTATGACATTAGGTATTAGTTGTCAGTCCCCATTTTAAAAAAATTTCAAACAAATGTTTACTTTATCCGCTTGCTAGCTTGAGAGTTTGTTTTTGTAGACTACATTTATCTCCCTTATTTTATACTAAATGTCAAAGACACAGAGCCACTCTAAGACACAGCCACATTTAGACAAAATGGCGTGCAGGGGGGGGGGGGGGGGGGGGCGGACGGGGCCCAGGCCCCGGGCATCCACTACGGGGGGGGGGGGGGATGGCATACAACGGAGGTGGATTTTTTTTTCTTGTAATTAAGAAACAAAGTTGCGATATGTTGTGTCCTAGTGTCATCGTAACTTTCCATATATTTGCCGATCTCACCCAAAACAAATTGTAACACTTAATCGTCTGTCACTCGTTTTGACATTACACTGTCCGTATGGCAAAACTTATATCGAAAAAGGGGGCGTCAATGAAGGGTAGTCCTATGGTAGTCATTGATATTCACTTAAAAATATGTGTGATAGTTATTCAGTATAGTGTAGGGGCATCTTTTAGAGTACTTGTGACCAAATTATTCCTATTCACTGTATGAGCATCTTTAAAGTAATATGCATGTATTCGTTATACTCATTTTCAAGGACATCCTTTGAGTAAAGATTTCAATATTTATCTTTATACACTGTAGGGGCATCTTTAAAGTAATTATTCGTATATTCATTATAATCTATTTTCAGACCATCTAGTAATATGCTCATGTCACTTTATAATACATTTTAAAGGCATCCATACAGTAAGTATGCCCATCTTCGTTTTATATATTGTAGGGGTATCTTGAAAGTAATTATGCTTATATTCATGTAATACATTCGAAGGACATGCAACAGTAATTACAACCATCATCATTGTTAACATTGGGGGCATCTCTAAAACTTTTATGTACATGTTCATTATAATACACTAGCCATCGGTACCCGTTACACGAGCAATGCTGGTGACTTTAGATCTTCTCTTTACAAATAGGCTACCCGGTTTTTCTTGTAGATATTTTACTCTGGATGACGGCATTAAAAACTGTCCGGGGGAGGGTGTGGAATTTGTGTGTGTGTGTGTGCGGCGGGGGGGGGGAGTAGTGGTACTGGTTTTTCTTTATTTTTTTAAAGAAGTACTTTTTTCAATTTCGTTCGGAGTTGACTGAAAGGGGAAGAAACAGTAGAGATGCTTGAAGAAAATGGATATATCTACGGAAAGTGAGTAATGAAATGAATTGTAATTCAGCTTTTAAAAAAGTCAATATCGGAAACTTAACAATGTTTCATTATCGTCTCAGCTATTTAGGCACTATAACCTTCATGTAGAATAAAAGAGGTACTTAAGAAACAGACAAACAGACGCGATTAGGTCCCATTATTTCAAATAATTATTAGTTACACTATAAGAATTCCCGAACAGGCCAAGAGAGAGCAGCATATAAATAAAGGCGTATCTGACCACCTAATTGTAGACACGGAAAACTTTTTGTGTGACCACGGTCCCATACGGTAATACAAAATCGGATGAAACTCTTTGGTAGTGCATCACAGCCCACGCCCCCCCCCCCCCCCCGACGACATGTCCCCCAATTGTCTCTCCGCCCCGAAGTTCCACCAATTCATTCCTTGGGATTTAGCCGTAGTCAATGTTTTCATCTAGATTAAGATAATTACAATTTAAAAAAAAATGCTTTTCTATGTGTATTAACTTTCAACACGACTTATGTTTTCTGTAATTAAGCTTTATATATATATATATATATATATATATATATATATATATATATATATATATATATATATATATATATAAATGTAACTAGGGTAGTTACCATACTATTGTAAGAACGTATTACAGTCTGATGCAACAGTTGCAGGACTGATAACGAACACCAGGCCGCTGCGCAGTTAATAGTTCTGATGCAACAAATGGTAATGATTACGTATACGAGGGGATGATGGGAAGGCGACTGGTAGAGAGAGGCAGAACCCAGTTGGTTACTGAACGGTGTAGACGTGTGTGATTCGTGAGAATAGGAACGATGGACACGTGCATTCTGTTATGTTAGGACTAGTGAGGACAGTGGGGGTCAGTTGGTTCATTGTATTCTTGTGGAACATTGGTGCATTGTTATGTGGAGCATTTCTATTGATTCATGTAATAAAGAGATCAATGTAAACCTGCATTTCCGAGTATCTATATTGTGGTCGATGTTGTGTGCTGGTCAAAGGTAGCACGAGTAAATACACTCGGTAACATTTGGCGCTGTCAGCAGTGAAATCGGTAACATTTGGCACTACAAGTAAATAGACTCGGTAACATATATATATGTAATGTATTTATGGGGGCATCTTCCCCTAAGATAGGTCTGCACGCCACAATAAGACACTCAGACACATTAAGACAGCCACACAACGACTCGTTTACATTTTACAGACACAATAAAACACAGGTCATAATACGACCCATTGCCACACTAAGGCACAGCCACAATAAGACACGTAGCCATACAAAGCCAGATAGACACACTAAATAAGACTCATAAACAAATTGAGGAAATCAAATCTGAAATGACCTTTCGGTGTACCTTAAAAATCTGAGATTGTGTAAAAATCAAGCGGGAGTGATCTCCCCTTAAATTATACTAGCCGTTTTCACCTAAGCCCTGAACTGGCCTCTGTGAAAAACCTATCAGTAAAGGACCATGACATGTGTGTTTATTAAGCACCATATATTCGGCATTACCTGGCTTTAGGAAATATATTACCTTCCGAATTAACCCTAACCACAACCAAAACGCAAACGCAAAAAAAAAACACAAACGCAAAAACAAACGCAAACACAAACGCAAACAAAAACCCAAACCCAAACATAAACGCAAAAGCAAACACAAAAACAAACACAAACAAAAATGCAAACACTAACGCGATTACAAAGGCAAACACAAATGCAAACATAAACACAAACACAATGCAAACACAAACCTAAACGCAAACAATAGCGCAGAACATAAACACAAACTTAAATGCAAACAAATTCCTAGTGCTCACAGTAAATCCCGGGTCGCCAAATCGCACCCTTCCGGGGCACCGGCAGAACCACCTAATTAACTTAGCAAACGACTGGGAGCCGGAAGTTTTCTCCGAAAGACACTTGCCCGAATGCCGTTTGCCCGAATGCCGTTTGCCCGAATGCCGTTTGCCCGAATGCCTATTTCCCGAATGGACACTCGCCCGAATGAGGCATTTGTCGCATTCGGGCAAGTGTCCATTCGGGCATTTGTCGCATTCGGGTTAGTGTCCATTCGGACATTTGCCGCATTCGGGCAAGTGTCCATTCGGGTATTTGTCGCATTCGGGCAAATGTCCATTCGGGCATTTGTCGCATTCGGGCAAGTGTCCATTCGGGCATTTGTCGCATTCGAGCAAGTGTTCATTCGTGCATTTGCCGCATTCGGGCAAGCGTCCATTCGGGCATTTGCTGCATTCGGGCAAGTGTCTATTCTGGCGTTTGTCGCATTCGGGCAAGTGTCTTTCGAGAATTTGTCGTAGACCCTAAACGACTAAAATACCCCATCTTCCCATCTTATCCATAGTCTATCGCACTGTTTAAAACGAACGCATTCACCATAGCGCTCACAGGATAGGCCAGGGCGCAAATCACACCCTGCCGGGGCGCCGGCGGACGCGCCTGATTCAATTTAGATTACGACTATAATATCCCAAACTTATCCGCAAACAGAAAGTCAGAAGTAAACACAGAGGACATTAATTAGGAGCGGCTTCTAAACTGTTTTTGTTTACAAATAATAATAATAATTAGTAAACAGTACGCTCATTGTATAAAAATAAAAAGGCAGTATTTAAAATATCCTTGTTTTACCTAACAAATTGCATTTTATCAATCCACACTAGTTATGTAATAATTTTTTAAAACACTTGATTATTATTACTTTTTCAAGGCTAAAACTTTAAAACAGAATACTATCGAATAGAGGAAAAAAGAACTACGCACTAAATAAATGATATCCATGTGTGTATAATAGTGCGGACAAATGGTCTATACCATGGTACCTCGACATACGAGATTTTCAAGCTATTACAAATTTGCTTTAACTTACGAGCAAAATTTGAGATACGGGTAACCGAATTGGCAGTTTAACAGTTGGTGGAAACACCCCGGAATAGTTAATAACACGTCTAATTATTTAAAAAGAGACGAAGATAATTAATAATATTTTGTTATCTTTTTTTATATGATCCAATCAGAAAGTGAGATCACGCGTCAACAATTACACGTTTATTAAAGCAAACAGGCTGCGTCAGTCATTTTTTTCGCTGTATAAGAGCACAGAAAAAATCCTTTATTTTCCCAGACGACTATAATAAGCACATTTTTGCTAATGACATTAGGTTCAAGGAGAAGGTGGTAATGTTATGAATGGTATTAGAGTAATGGAAGGATACGAGAGTATGTGTGGTGTGAAACGTTTTGCATAAATAAAAGCAAACATGTAATTTTTTACAAGCTTCTATTTAACTTGCCTTCTTTGTCGTCAGTTCGTCTGTCGTCATAGATCGAAACGGGAGTGCGGAATTTCGTGCAGTGAAAGATACATTTCCAAGTTGGCACATTGTTCAGGATTTGAAGAAAATGCAATATGATATTAAATTTGACTTAATTGGATGAATAATTAAGATGACAATGCACTAAAAAGGAGGAGATGACGTTTTTTCTTTAAATACACTACTATTTAATAACTATAAGGACTCCCTTTTTCAAGGGGGGGGGGGAGGATTAAGTGCTTTGGGGGGGGGGGGGGGGATAATATAGTGATCCACGCTTTATCAGTGTATTATTATACTAGCTGCATCCCGTGCTCCGCCACGGTAAATCTTTTTAAAATATACCAACTTTGGAACAGAACAAAACAAACAAAAACACAACACAAACACAAACAAAACACAACCACAACACAATCACAACACAACCACAACACAACCACAACACAACCACAAAACAACCACAACACAACCACAAAACAAACACAACCACAACACAACCACAACACACGGTAAATCTTTTTTAAATGTACCAAGTTGGGAACAGAACAAAACTAAATACAACACAAACGAACGCAAAGAAAAAACAAACACGAAAAAACAAACACAACACTCAATTTAAATGTAATCATAAAGGCATATTGCTCACAGTCTATCCCGTAGCGCCAAATCGCGCCCTTTCCGAGCGCCGGCGGAAAATTTCGATTTACACCCTCCCACCTCCCTCAAACTTTCGATTTCCACCCTCCCCCCCCCCCCTCTTGCTACGCCTCTGTTATAAAACCCCTAGCTTTTCCGCAAATAAATTAAAGGCAGTATTTAGAATATCCGTGTTTTACCGACCATATTGCACTTTATAAATTCATGCATTTTTTTCAGTACTTTTAAAAATTTACAATAAAGTTTCATGACTAAAACCATTGCGCACCTAATGAACGTGATGACTTAATATAGTAATGGAGAATAGTTGATTAAAAATTATAATTAGTAAACAGTACATTCAGTGAATAAAATAAATAAAAGATAGCCTTTTATCAATCAATGCTAATAATAATATTCCAACAATAATGTACTCTTACACGTCTGCATAATTTGCATTCACATTTTGCTAATTATATTATTCCAACAATTATTCCGTCTTGCAGATTCTGCATTCACATTTTTAGATTGAGTTCAATTTATTTTTAAAATACCTCCCTTGGCATTATTATTAAACAGTTTAATTTGATTTTTCTACCGTACTGTTATTATGTTATTAAAATGTATCCACTTTTTCGAGGAATATTAACGAAAACTATATTTGACATTGATCCTTTTAATATGTTTTAGCAATGTGCGTGTATTTAATATTCTCTTTACGTTATGCAAAATTGTACAAACAGTGGAAATTATAAAATAGCTCTATGCCACTATATAAACAAACCCTACTCTAATACTTATAATAAGACACTGCGGTGCACTGAAAAGCACTGCGTGGTTCGAATGTTTACTTTTATGGTTCTAAAAGCTATAGCGATGACAGAAGGAAGGACTGACACACGCTCAGCCCGCTTATATTATAGATTATATTATAGATGTTTAAAGAATCATTTATTTTTCTCCTTTTTAATAAATTATTACATTAAAGCGTGTAATGAAAACGTTTTTATGCAATTGTTTTGTGTAGTGTGGTTTTGGCTCGAAAAGATTAAGGCAGTCTTTATCTTATCGTACTAGGGAGAAGACAATTTTAGGCGTTAGGTCTGCTAGTTGCGAATGAAAATAGAAAATAAATGCATGGAATGTTGACGCGTATTAAAGATAGTGACTTTTTGTGGTACAAACTGGTTGCTGTGTGACTTTTTTGTGGTACAAACTGGTTGCTGTGTGACTTTTTTGTGGTACAAACTGGTTGCTGTGTGACTTTTTTGTGGTACAAACTGGTTGCTGTGTGACTTTTTTGTGGTACAAACTGGTTGCTGTGTGACTTTTTTGTGGTACGTGTGGTACAAACTGGTTGCTGTGTGACTTTTTTTGGTACAAACTGGTTGCTGTGTGACTTTTTTGTGGTACAAACTGGTTGCTATGCGACTTTTTGTGGTACAAACTGGTTGCTGTGTGACTTTTTTTGGTACAAACTGGTTGCTGTGTGACTTTTTTGTGGTACAAACTGGTTGCTGTGTGACTTTTTGTGGTACGTATGGTACAAACTGGTTGCTGTGTGACTTTTTTTGGTACAAACTGGTTGCTGTGTAACTTTTTTGTGGTACAAACTGGTTGCTGTGTAATGGAAATGAGCGAGTTCAGGATATGGAGTGAATGTGAATGACAACAATTATTCTAATTGTATTCTACATTGACGAACCTAGTAGTTGAATAAAAATATGATCTGGAGAATAACAGACGATTGCCAAATCATTCAAATATCGTTTGTCCGGATGTGAAGTGGAATGACTGATACCACTAGAGGAACCCTCACAGAGAGAATCACAGAGCTTGGTAGTCGAGGTCAGCCTTAACAGATGCGACGGGCTACTATAATCGTTAACTAAATCAAATGATGCAGTCCTCCATTGGAATGTGTGCGATGTGTTCATCAAGCAACAACGTTTTAATTAAAGCATTTTGTGTTTATATTTGCGTTGTCTTTGTGCTCGAACTTGTGCTGAGGGTTAGGGGTTAATGTTAATGTTTGTGTTCGCTGTTTTTGTGTTTATGCCTGTGTATTTATGTTTATGTGTTCGCTGTTTTTGTGTTTATGCTTGTGTATTTATGTTTATGTGTTCGCTGTTTTTGTGTTTATGCTTGTGTATTTATGTTTATGTGTTCGCTGTTTTTGTGTTTATGCTTGTGTATTTATGTTTATGTGTTCGCTGTTTTTGTGTTTATGCCTGTGTATTTATGTTTATGTGTTCGCTGTTTTTGTGTTTATGCTTGTGTATTTATGTTTATGTGTTCGCTGTTTTTGTGTTTATGCTTGTGTATTTATGTTTATGTGTGTTGGATATTGTTGTTAGGGTTTATGTTTATGTCTGTTTCTTTGTTTTTTGTTTATGTTGTTGGTTTTTTAGGCGTAGAAGTGAGGGGAGTGGACTTATGTTTATGTTTGTGGTTGATTGTGGTTAGAGTTAGGTTTAATGTTAGGTTCAGTGGTATAGTTACTTTCTTAAACTTCGATATTGTAGACATCTAATTAGAAATTTATATTCACGAAACTCGGGTTTCTGTATGTTCCGTTACTCGTATACGAGAAAGTAATAGCCTTAGAATATTTGAGATTTTGTAAAAACATGCTTTCGGCGTACCATATATATCTGATATTGTGCACAAATAATCTTTCGGAATACCATAGATAGCTGAGATTTTGTAAAAATAACCTTTTGGTGTATCATAGACAGCGCACTCCATGTGGAGTTGTGTGGATGACGTCACAAGCGGGACTAGCCTGTCGCCATTAGATATCCGTCCACAACTTGGATCTTCACCTTTTCACGTGGATGTTCTTTTCACCGTGCGGATACGGATCTAGAATTGATTCCAGACAGGAATTGATGTTGCATGTTTCTTTATTTTTTCAAGGATTTATTGTTGAAGACGTATGGGTTACCTTTCAATGAGGTACAGTGTAAAATGATTGCTAATTCTCTTAGAGTACATAATGCTTATATAAATATTATTCTCTAACAGAACTTTAATTGATTTTCGATTATTTAATGGCTTTGAGCGATCTCGAATTTAATAGCCTATTAATGTGCCTATTAAAAACAGCATTAGGTCAAGGTGTCCGTCACAACATCGTCTTGGGGTCGTCACTTCTCTGGTAGCACATCGTTTAGAAATATGTGTAAGAAATATGTGTAAGAAATATGTGATCTAAGCAGATAACAGGGTTGCTTTGAGAGGTAGGCACATTTAGAACACAATACTGAAGCTCCTGTACTTTCCTGTAGGTTTTACTTGATCGTATACAGAGTAACTTAAATTAGATTTTGCCAGTTTTTGCAGTTCTACACCTCCCTACTCTATCAAATACGGAACATAACGGATGTATTGTAAGCGTGCACAAATCTAAATCAAGAGCCTATTATACTTTCTGAATTTGTTTCCACAGTCAAACCAAGAATAATTTACAAAGCAGCTGTTGTTTAATTTTAGAGTTTTCTCTCATAGAGATGTTGCTGTAGATATGTTGCTACACCAGCTACCGAGCCTCATCTGCCTGGAGATTCAAACTCGAGACGCTTCGCTTCAGCAACCATGACCTCTACCGATGTAAGCACGCCGACCCTACAATCTACCCAAAATTCATAATATCCAAACCAAATCCACACCAAATCCACACCAAATCCACACCAAATCCACACCTAATCCACACCAAATCCACACCAAATCCACACCTAATCCAAAACGTCATAGCAAAATTCACACACAATAAGGCCTGTGATTAGATTACACGTTTCTCGTTTTCATACTTACCAGCTCAACTCAAAGGTGAATATTTTTATTAAATCTATTTTAAAAATTCAAAATAGAAAAGTTATTTCCGCTATGTTTAAGTTATTTAAAATAGTAAACAACGACGATCATAGACCACAGGATGGTGGCTAGCTTAAAGACAAATATAACCTACGAAAATGTGATTTTTTTTTTTACTTTCTCTTATATGAAGTATAGAGGAAGAATCGTAATCGTGCAAAAACTTGCAATCGAGATTTTCACAAGGCTCGACGTTTTACCCCTCCCTTTGTCAGAAAAACTTAGTTTTGCTCCGCGTGTATGTGTGTGTACATATTTGTCTATGAACACGATAACTTGAGTACCGTTACAGCTAGGTTGCTGACATTTCATATATAAGTATTATAGCTAATTTTTAGTTCTGTGACATCTTTTCAGCTATTTCCGTTACCCCGAAGTAGAACTTATTCTACTTTTGACTTTTCAAAAGCCTTTTACTTGAGGAATGTTTCAGATAGATAGACAAAATTTCACACATAAGTAAAAAATCTAATTTTCTGCCGTTTATCAAATTTTGAGTAATTTGCTTTTACCGGAAGTAGTACTTTACGCTATTTCCGATTTCTCAAAAAACGCATAGGAGTTTATAAATTACTAATATTCCGTACTATTATACACGCATTGTTTGCTGTTTACTTTGAGCTCAATTATTTTTTCTGCGATATTGTATTCTATTTTCAAAAGTGTAAGTAATTAAAAATGGATTAAAAATACCCTGAGTTTGCCATCCCCCGTAGTGTTATCAACAGTTAATTAATATTTTCTGGAATCGGTCAAAAGTTGGCCTAAACGTAGTTATAATTAACTAGACCATTGGATTCTGATTTTAGTAAATGTTTATAATTCTTACATTTCTGGTACTCTTGATATTTTAAAATCTTGAAGCGAGGCCTAGAAACAAATAACCGGCATGTATTTTTTTTTGTCAATACGAATCGTGTTCAAAAAAATTATTTCGTTAAAACACTCATGTCTGTCCCTGGCTAGCGAGATATCAAATTTTAAATGAGAGAGAACGAGACTAAAAAGCCCTATTAACACAAACATACAGTCTACACTAAATCAACAATATCCATTCTGAACCACAAAATCCACAGAAAAACCACTTAATACATACACAATTCCCAAGCATCAAAACCCAAAAAAAAAAAAAAACACAATATCCACGCTAAATAAAAAATATCCACAAAATATCTACATAAGATTCACATGAAATCGACAATATACACAAACAATCTACATAAAGTCTACATTTTTTACTTTCTCATTTCAGTAAGGTGCACGAAAATTCATGTATATATACATATACATATATATATATATATATATATATATATATATATATATATATATATATACTCGCTCTACAGTGTAGAGTTTCATAGAGTCTACACCATGGTTTTCATATCGTTGACAATAATTTTTATATTAGAACACGAGAGGAGATTTTTAAATATATAAAAATTGTCAACACTACTTTTCTTAGGGTTTTCTGTATAAAACCTAAATGTACAGTGATCAACATGCAATGATTGGGAAAACCACATCGGCGACCGTTTAGGTGCAGGAGACGTTTTCAGAGAGCTCTTGAAAACCATCCGTTGTACTATCTCAGGGTTTGGTCATGAATGTAGTGGTCCACGTTAAGTGTAGGGAGCTCTTTAAAAAAAGTAGGCGTCAAAGTGCTTACAAGGAAGCCCAACCTCACACCACTGCCGAGTTTATTTGTTAGCTCCCCTTGAGTATTCTCAACATGGCGATCTGATGTACTGCCCGTGTTGTCTTTATAGAAATATGGAAACTTAAGAAAATATACCTAACCCTAATCCTAACAACAAATACAACAATGTATATATATATATATATATATATATATATATATATATATATATATATATATATATATATATATATAATAGGCATACTTACCCTAGCTTCGCTTAGGTTTTCAAAAACATATGAGAATTTGAATGCTTAATTAAATAGTGATTAGCTGATATATGGAGTGCTTACGTTTAAACAGTAATTTTAATTTAAGAGAAATTGTTGTTGTTGTTTATAGCCCGTATTCAGAGAAATTTATGAGATGTTCGCAAATTATGACTCGAAAGGTAATTAGAACTACAGAGGTTTCCTGTACAGTATAACTCATAGTTTATATTGCATTAACTTTTATAATTAATTTCTACATTTAATTAGAATACACACCTTAATTTAGAATTTAATTTTTTACTGAAATGAATGCTATAGGCCTACTTCGTCAATATCAGTTTATGTTAAAAATAGTATACAATAGTTTGAAAAATAATTATTTAAAAAAAGTCACCTCCCTTGTAAATTGAGAGAATGACGTAGTCTTTGTTTACTTTTCTTTAACAAACAGTTGCTATACTTATATAAGAAATTACGGCTTCTCGACAATCTAACGACCATAATAGTTTTTTTCCGTCACTTAACGGTTTCTGAAGCGCATTAAATACAACTCCACTACAAACTTCATTATACCCCTATCAGTCTCTCTAGTCCTCTCTCTTATTTTATTTCTATTATTGTCGCTTCAACCTCACTCTACACACATTCTATCAAGTAAATTAAAAAAACCTACGAATACACTTGAACCATATAGTCAACTAGCTTTGTCGTCCTAAGCTCTTATTACTTTATGTCGGTATAATCATCTATCTATCTATCTATCTATCTATCTATCTATCTATCTATCTATCTATCTATCTATCTATCTATCTATCTATCTATCTATCTATCTATCTATCTGTCTGTCTGTCTGTCTGTCTGTCTGTCTGTCTGTCTGTCTGTCTGTCTGTCTGTCTGTCTGTCTGTCTGTCTGTCTGTCTGTCTGTCTGTCTGTCTGTCTGTCTGTCTGTCTGTCTGTCTGTCTGTCTGTCTGTCTGTCTGTCTGTCTGTCTGTCTGTCTGTCTGTCTGTCCGTCCGTCCGTCCGTCCGTCCGTCCGTCCGTCCGTCCGTCCGTCCGTCCGTCCGTCCGTCCGTCCGTCCGTCCGTCCGTCCGCCCGCCCGCCCGCCCGCCCGCCCGCCCGCCCGCCCGCCCGCCCGCCCGCCCGCCCATCCATCCATCCATCCATCCATCCATCCATCCATCCGTCTATCTATCGATAAATCTCTCTCTCTCTCTCGCTATATATATATATATATATATATATATATATATATATATATATATATATATATGTATATATATATATATATATATATATGTATATATATATATATATATATATATATATATATATATATATATATATATATATATCCGTTTCTCTGTCTGTCTATGTGTGTGTGTCTATTTCTGTTTTTCTCTGTCTCTCTCTCTGTATATATATATATATATATATATATATATATATATATATATATATATATATATATATATATATATATATATATATATATATATATACATATACATATATACATATACATATACATATACATATACATATACATATACATATACATATACATATACATATACATATACATATACATATACATATACATATACATATACATATACATATACATATACATATACATATACATATACATATACATATACATATACATATACATATACATATACATATACATATACATATACATATACATATACATATACATATACATATACATATACATATACATATACATATACATATACATATACATATACATATACATATACATATACATATACATATACATATACATATACATATACATATACATATACATATACATATACATATACATATACATATACATATACATATACATATACATATACATATACATATACATATACATATACATATACATATACATATACATATACATATACATATACATATACATATACATATACATATACATATACATATACATATACATATACATATACATATACATATACATATACATATACATATACATATATATAAATGGCTGCCAAAATGATTCGCGGTTGGGGGCGCTCAAGTCCGCGCCTGTGTATGCGTGTAGCTGAACCAAGTCATATGGCTGCCATCAATCAGAGCCGACCATTACTGTCAGGGCCGGTAACCCATTTTATGTTTACAGCTGTGCCATTCATTTCCACAAGTGTTCCTGTTGATGAATGCACCTGCACTGCTTGCTCAGATTTTTACAACAATTTATTGCTTCATTAGAGGGCTGATTTTTGTAGTACACCGCGTCTTAATTAAGTTAGAGATTGGTATGACGTCACAGTAATCAATGTCTTCTTTTTAATTTAACATCTTTGCCTACGTTAGAACTGGCCAGATCCGCGCTAGACCTCTATGATCTGAACAGTTTGAGGCCACATTGGAAGAAATATATTACATTTTCATAGTAAAACAAAAACAACTATAAATGTAAAAGTTTACGAAATCTATAACATACTTGTAAAAATGAACTTGCGTACAAAATGTACACATTTAGCTTGTGTATAGGTGTAGATTACATTTGTAATATGGCTTTTTTTTATCTTCTTCAGGAAGTTTTACTCCTAACTATGCTAATCCAGATATCGCATCTTCAACTCGGCTAATCTAAAGCCCTTCATCTGCAACTCGGCTAATTCAAATCTCCCAACTTCAATTCTGCTAATCCAAATCCCCCAAATCCAACTCGGCTAATCCTAATCCCCATGCTTCAAATTTGCTACCATCTTGCTATCAAGAAATTCAGATAGCTAGCGAAAATTTATGAAGGATTAAAAGCACCTCTACATATATCAGGGGGAGAGCATCTCTACATATATCAGGGGGAGAGCATCTCTACATATATCAGGGGGAGAGCATCTCTACATATATCAGGGGGAGAGCATCTCTACATATATCAGGGGGAGAGCATCTCTACATATATCAGGGGGAGAGCATCTCTACATATATCAGGGGGAGAGCATCTCTACATATATCAGGGGGAGAGCATCTCTACATATATCAGGGGGAGAGCATCTCTACATATATCAGGGGGAGAGCATCTCTACATATATCAGGGGGAGAGCATCTCTACATATATCAGGGGGAGAGCATCTCTACATATATCAGGGGGAGAGCATCTCTACATATATCAGGGGGAGAGCATCTCTACATATATCAGGGGGAGAGCATCTCTGAGGGATACTTCTCACAATGTAGACTAACACAGCTTACAAATGCCACGTGCTACTATGAGGAGCAACAGTCCATTGGACGTCATTACCTACTGCTTCAGAGTAAGTACTTTCTTCATTTATACCTAAAAATAGAACAAAAATGTATAATTGTTAACACTAAGCTATTTTATCTTCACCATTTAACATATATTATACTAGTATTGCTTGTCATTTTTCGGGTCTCAATAAAAGAAGTAAATTGTGCCAAATTTGTATTCAATATTCTTCGGGGGGGGGGGGGGGGGGGGGGCAGGGGGATGGGAGAGGTCAGTACCACAGCACTCATGCAGTACAGGAACTCAATCCTTACACAACCACACAATCATGTAGCACAGGAACTCAATCCTTACACAACCACACCATCATGTAGCTTAGCTTTTTTTCATTGTTAGGCAAACAAAATTTTTCACTTTGCCTCGGAGCAATCTTATCCGCATACACTTGAATATATATATATATATATATATATATATATATATATATATATATATATATATATATATATATATATATATATATATATATATATATATATATATATATATATATTGCCTGAATGCGACAAATGCCCGAAAGTCACTTGCCCGAAAGCCGTTTGCCTGAAAATTGTTAACATTATATATTACAAAATAATCATTCGAAATCAATTTAAATTTGAAATTTTGATTAAAATACATATCTACTAATATCAATATTACCACGCAGACATTCTTAATTAATTTGTATTTGCTATATAAAAAGTGTACACATGCATTTTCTTTCCTATCAATGAAACAACACTACCATTTTCGTTTATCTCAGGATTTTAATATGAATTTTGCTTTCTTTATTAAATAATCGCTTCAACACATTGTCTAAACAATGTGCATTAAATGGAAATAAAACATATTTGACTACCTTTAGTTTTTAAATTCGCCGCCTAGACCGCGCCTCAACGAAATTTCAAACTTGAATTGATTTAGAATGTCTATTTGGTAATATTATTTATTTTCTAATATTAACATTGGGCAAGTTGCTTTCGGACAAGTCCGACTCCCCAACACACACATACATCACACACAGAGAGTGGACGAACCTAACACCAACACACACACACATACATCACACACAGAGAGTGGACGAACCTAACACCAACACACACATACATCACACACAGAGAGTGGACGAACCAACACACACACACATACATCACACACAGAGAGTGGACGAACCAACACACACACACATACATCACACACAGAGAATGGACGAACCTAACACCAACACACACACACATACATCACACACAGAGAGTGGACGAACCTAACACCAACACACACATACATCACACACAGAGAGTGGACGAACCAACACACACACACATACATCACACACAGAGAGTGGACGAACCTAACACCAACACACACATACATCACACACAGAGAATGGACGAACCTAACACCAACACACACACACATACATCACACACAGAGAGTGGACGAACCTAACACCAACACACACATACATCACACACAGAGAATGGACGAACCTAACACCAACACACACACACATACATCACACACAGAGAGTGGACGAACCCAACACCAACACACACATACATCACACACAGAGAGTGGACGAACCTAACACCAACACACACATACATCACACACAGAGAGTGGACGAACCCAACACCAACACACACACATCACACAGAGAGTGGACGAACCTAACACCAACACACACATACATCACACACAGAGAGTGGACGAACCAACACACACACACATACATCACACACAGAGAGTGGACGAACCAACACACACACACATACATCACACACAGAGAATGGACGAACCTAACACCAACACACACACACATACATCACACACAGAGAATGGACGAACCTAACACCAACACACACACACATACATCACACACAGAGAATGGACGAACCCAACACCAACACACACATACATCACCCACAGAGAGTGGACGAACCAACACCAACACACACATACATCACACACAGAGAGTGGACGAACCAACACCAACACACACACACATACATCACACACAGAGAGTGGACGAACCCAACACCAACACACACATACATCACACACAGAGAATGGACGAACCTAACACCAACACACACACACATACATCACACACAGAGAGTGGACGAACCAACACACACACACATACATCACACACAGAGAGTGGACGAACCTAACACCAACAACACCAACACACACATACATCACACACAGAGAGTGGACGAACCAACACACACACACATACATCACACACAGAGAGTGGACGAACCCAACACCAACAACACCAACACACACATACATCACACACAGAGAGTGGACGAACCCAACACCAACACACACATACATCACACACAGAGAGTGGACGAACCTAACACCAACACACACATACATCACACACAGAGAATGGACGAACCTAACACCAACACACACATACATCACACACAGAGAGTGGACGAACCAACACACACACACATACATCACACACAGAGAGTGGACGAACCTAACACCAACACACACATACATCACACACAGAGAGTGGACGAACCTAACACCAACACACACATACATCACACACAGAGAGTGGACGAACCTAACACCAACACACACATACATCACACACAGAGAGTGGACGAACCAACACACACACACATACATCACACACAGAGAGTGGACGAACCTAACACCAACACACACATACATCACACACAGAGAGTGGACGAACCTAACACCAACACACACATACATCACACACAGAGAGTGGACGAACCTAACACCAACACACACATACATCACACACAGAGAGTGGACGAACCTAACACCAACACACACATACATCACACACAGAGAGTGGACGAACCTAACACCAACACACACATACATCACACACAGAGAATGGACGAACCTAACACCAACACACACACACATACATCACACACAGAGAGTGGACGAACCTAACACCAACACACACATACATCACACACAGAGAGTGGACGAACCCAACACCAACACACACATACATCACCCACAGAGAGTGGACGAACCAACACCAACACACACATACATCACACACAGAGAGTGGACGAACCAACACCAACACACATACATCACACACAGAGAGTGGACGAACCTAACACCAACACACATACATCACACAGAGAGTGGACGAACCCAACACCAACACACACATACATCACACACAGAGAATGGACGAACCTAACACCAACACACACACACATACATCACACACAGAGAGTGGACGAACCCAACACCAACACACACATACATCACACACAGAGAGTGGACGAACCCAACACCAACACACACATACATCACACACAGAGAATGGACGAACCTAACACCAACACACACACACATACATCACACACAGAGAGTGGACGAACCCAACACCAACACACACACACATACATCACACACAGAGAGTGGACGAACCCAACACCAACACACACATACATCACACACAGAGAGTGGACGAACCTAACACCAACACACACATACATCACACACAGAGAGTGGACGAACCCAACACCAACACACACATACATCACACACAGAGAGTGGACGAACCTAACACCAACACACACATACATCACACACAGAGAGTGGACGAACCCAACACCAACACACACATACATCACACACAGAGAGTGGACGAACCCAACACCAACACACACATACATCACACACAGAGAGTGGACGAACCAACACCAACACACACATACATCACCCACAGAGAGTGGACGAACCCAACACCAACACATATACATCACACACAGAGAGTGGACGAACCCAACACCAACACACACATACATCACACACAGAGAATGGACGAACCTAACACCAACACACACACACATACATCACACACAGAGAGTGGACGAACCAACACACACACACATACATCACACACAGAGAGTGGACGAACCTAACACCAACAACACCAACACACACATACATCACACACAGAGAGTGGACGAACCAACACACACACACATACATCACACACAGAGAGTGGACGAACCCAACACCAACAACACCAACACACACATACATCACACACAGAGAGTGGACGAACCCAACACCAACACACACATACATCACACACAGAGAGTGGACGAACCTAACACCAACACACACATACATCACACACAGAGAATGGACGAACCTAACACCAACACACACATACATCACACACAGAGAGTGGACGAACCAACACACACACACATACATCACACACAGAGAGTGGACGAACCTAACACCAACACACACATACATCACACACAGAGAGTGGACGAACCTAACACCAACACACACATACATCACACACAGAGAGTGGACGAACCTAACACCAACACACACATACATCACACACAGAGAGTGGACGAACCAACACACACACACATACATCACACACAGAGAGTGGACGAACCTAACACCAACACACACATACATCACACACAGAGAGTGGACGAACCTAACACCAACACACACATACATCACACACAGAGAGTGGACGAACCTAACACCAACACACACATACATCACACACAGAGAGTGGACGAACCTAACACCAACACACACATACATCACACACAGAGAGTGGACGAACCTAACACCAACACACACATACATCACACACAGAGAATGGACGAACCTAACACCAACACACACACACATACATCACACACAGAGAGTGGACGAACCTAACACCAACACACACATACATCACACACAGAGAGTGGACGAACCCAACACCAACACACACATACATCACCCACAGAGAGTGGACGAACCAACACCAACACACACATACATCACACACAGAGAGTGGACGAACCAACACCAACACACATACATCACACACAGAGAGTGGACGAACCTAACACCAACACACATACATCACACAGAGAGTGGACGAACCCAACACCAACACACACATACATCACACACAGAGAATGGACGAACCTAACACCAACACACACACACATACATCACACACAGAGAGTGGACGAACCCAACACCAACACACACATACATCACACACAGAGAGTGGACGAACCCAACACCAACACACACATACATCACACACAGAGAATGGACGAACCTAACACCAACACACACACACATACATCACACACAGAGAGTGGACGAACCCAACACCAACACACACACACATACATCACACACAGAGAGTGGACGAACCCAACACCAACACACACATACATCACACACAGAGAATGGACGAACCTAACACCAACACACACACACATACATCACACACAGAGAGTGGACGAACCCAACACCAACACACACACACATACATCACACACAGAGAATGGACGAACCTAACACCAACACACACACACATACATCACACACAGAGAGTGGACGAACCTAACACCAACACACACATACATCACACACAGAGAGTGGACGAACCCAACACCAACACACACATACATCACCCACAGAGAGTGGACGAACCAACACCAACACACACATACATCACACACAGAGAGTGGACGAACCAACACCAACACACATACATCACACACAGAGAGTGGACGAACCTAACACCAACACACATACATCACACAGAGAGTGGACGAACCCAACACCAACACACACATACATCACACACAGAGAATGGACGAACCTAACACCAACACACACACACATACATCACACACAGAGAGTGGACGAACCCAACACCAACACACACATACATCACACACAGAGAGTGGACGAACCCAACACCAACACACACATACATCACACACAGAGAATGGACGAACCTAACACCAACACACACACACATACATCACACACAGAGAGTGGACGAACCCAACACCAACACACACACACATACATCACACACAGAGAGTGGACGAACCCAACACCAACACACACATACATCACACACAGAGAGTGGACGAACCTAACACCAACACACACATACATCACACACAGAGAGTGGACGAACCCAACACCAACACACACATACATCACACACAGAGAGTGGACGAACCTAACACCAACACACACATACATCACACACAGAGAGTGGACGAACCCAACACCAACACACACATACATCACACACAGAGAGTGGACGAACCCAACACCAACACACACATACATCACACACAGAGAGTGGACGAACCAACACCAACACACACATACATCACCCACAGAGAGTGGACGAACCCAACACCAACACATATACATCACACACAGAGAGTGGACGAACCCAACACCAACACACACATACATCACACACAGAGAGTGGACGAACCTAACACCAACACACACACACATACATCACACACAGAGAGTGGACGAACCAACACCAACACACACACACATACATCACACACAGAGAGTGTGTGAACTAAATCCCACACTACCCCTCTCCTTCAACTATCCCACACTACCCCCCCCCCCCTCCTACAACATGGAAGGACTGAGCCACCTGGCTGCCACGAAAAAATATTAATCGTACCCTCAAATCTAATTCAACCATCGCCCTTAAACTAACAGCAAAATCGGCACACAAAAAAACTTAGTAAAACATTTAATGATCTAATGGATAACGCTAATAATTACAATAAAATGTAGTCTTAGCCTTTCATCTAATTTTATTATTTAAAGTAACAAATGTAAATTTGGCACAAAAAATGGAGGTAAATAAAAACTTAAAAAGTAACAATTAACATTAGAGTTGTATCTTTTAAATTATCTCCTTACCATAAACAATAGATTTTTTAATTAATTAATTTTATTCATAATCATATATCTATTTTTATTTTAAAATACTTTTGGTTAGATCCCTAACAATTGCCATAAAACTATCTACCGAATATTCGTTAATCTATTTTAATAACCGAATCTAGTATAATAATGAGGTACGAAAATAGTAAAAACAAAGAATTTTAACAATAAAAACTTGAATGGAAAAGTTTTATATCAGAGCTTTTTCATTTTGAATTACTCCATTACCATAAAAAATACAACACAAATAAATAGTTTTATTCATTCTACTTTCCCTAATATTTTGTCAATTGTTTCTACCATTTTAAGCCAGAATATGATTCAACAATGAACAATCTATTATGTCTTTACAAGGTGCATGTATCTGTATACTACTTAAAGTCAAAAGTTAGTTCATTGTTTTGTTTTTTCTGTTTTACCGTTCCGCTTGATCAGAGCATCTGCTCTGTAAGCACATCTGTCAAATACGTATTTATAGAGAGAATTATGCTCTTTTTTCTCAAAATGTTAAACACACATTTATTTTTTAAGAAGATAATTAATTTATTGATATATTCATCTGTACAAACACCCCTGTAATTATAAAAGTTCAGTGTTATACCTGGGGACTAAGTGACCCGCAGTTATGCAGTGAGAGGGTTGAACTACTTGATCCAATACCATACGTAAATACCACCAAAAAAAAAGAAAAAAAAACCGTAAATACCACTACCATATGAAGATACTGTAACCGTGGGCAAGCATTATACAACTATTCATCCTTACAACACACGTGAAGACGAATCAACAAGATGAAAATATGTTTGTTCTTCATATATTTATTCTCGTACTGGATTCACATACACCCTATCACCAAGACGAAGAAATCAGACTAACTCACACACAATACATAGCAACCAGTCTCTACACAAAACGTCACTATCACACTATCCCTGCGCACCAATATTCACTGGCACCAACCTATGTTGAGGACATGCATCATAACATTCAGAACAAAAAATACTTTATTGACTCCACAACCATCATGGCTTCAGAGGAAGAAACAGTTGCCCATTCAAAAGTTTAACGCATTATAAAACTACATTGTCCATTGGCTATGGCTTTAACGATACGTAAGAGAGAGAGAGAGAGAGAGAGAGAGAGAGAGAGAGAGAGAGAGAGAGATCTTCTTTGGTCATGTGTGACACCCTCACACTGTACCGTGTGACACCCACCCTCACACTGTACCGTGTGACACCCTAACACTGTACCGTGTGACACCCTCACACTGTACCGTGTGACACCCCCACACTGTACCGTGTGACACCCCCACACTGTACCGTGTGACACCCCCACACTGTACCGTGTGACACCCTCCCTCACACTGTACCGTGTGACACCCCAACACTGTACCGTGTGACACCATCACACTGTACCGTGTGACACCCTCACACTGTACCGTGTGACACCCTCCCTCACACTGTACCGTGTGACACCCACCCTCACACTGTACCGTGTGACACCCTCACACTGTACCGTGTGACACCCTCACACTGTACCGTGTGACACCCACCCTCATACTGTACCGTGTGACACCCTCACACTGTACCGTGTGACACCCTCACACTGTACCGTGTGACACCCTCACACTGTACCGTGTGACACCCCCACACTGTACCGTGTGACACCATCACACTGTACCGTGTGACACCCTCACACTGTACCGTGTGACACCCTCACACTGTACCGTGTGACACCCCCACACTGTACCGTGTGACACCCACCCTCACACTGTACCGTGTGACACCTCCACACTGTACCGTGTGACACCTCCACACTGTACCGTGTGACACCCTCACACTGTACCGTGTGACACCCACCCTCACACTTTACCGTGTGACACCCACCCTCACACTGTACCGTGTGACACCCTCACACTGTACCGTGTGACACCCCAACACTGTACCGTGTGACACCCTCACACTGTACCGTGTGACACCCACCCCCACACTGTACCGTGTGACACCCTCACACTGTACCGTGTGACACCCTCACACTGTACCGTGTGACACCCTCACACTGTACCGTGTGACACCATCACACTGTACCGTGTGACACCCTCACACTGTACCGTGTGACACCCTCACACTGTACCGTGTGACACCCTCACACTGTACCGTGTGACACCCCCACACTGTACCGTGTGACACCCCCACACTGTACCGTGTGACACCCTCACACTGTACCGTGTGACACCCACCCTCACACTGTACCGTGTGACACCCCCACACTGTACCGTGTGACACCCTCACACTGTACCGTGTGACACCCACCCTCACACTGTACCGTGTGACACCCTCACACTGTTCCGTGTGACACCTCCACACTGTACCGTGTGACACCCTCCCTCACACTGTACCGTGTGACACCCTCACACTGTACCGTGTGACACCCCCACACTGTACCGTGTGACACCTCCACACTGTACCGTGTGACACCCTCACACTGTACCGTGTGACACCCACCCTCACACTGTACCGTGTGACACCCACCCCCACACTGTACCGTGTGACACCATCACACTGTACCGTGTGACACCCACCCTCACACTGTACCGTGTGACACCCTCACACTGTTCCGTGTGACACCTCCACACTGTACCGTGTGACACCCTCCCTCACACTGTACCGTGTGACACCCTCACACTGTACCGTGTGACACCTCCACACTGTACCGTGTGACACCCACCCCCACACTGTACCGTGTGACACCATCACACTGTACCGTGTGACACCCACCCTCACACTGTACCGTGTGACACCCTCACACTGTACCGTGTGACACCCACCCTCACACTGTACCGTGTGACACCCACCCTCACACTGTACCGTGTGACACCCACCCCCACACTGTACCGTGTGACACCCTCACACTGTACCGTGTGACACCCTCACACTGTACCGTGTGACACCCTCACACTGTACCGTGTGACACCCACCCTCACACTGTACCGTGTGACACCCTCACACTGTACCGTGTGACACCCTCACACTGTACCGTGTGACACCCTCACACTGTACCGTGTGACACCCACCCCCACACTGTACCGTGTGACACCCACCCTCACACTGTACCGTGTGACACCCCCACACTGTACCGTGTGACACCCTCACACTGTACCGTGTGACACCCCCACACTGTACCGTGTGACACCCCCACACTGTACCGTGTGACACCCTAACACTGTACCGTGTGACACCCTCACACTGTACCGTGTGACACCCACCCCCACACTGTACCGTGTAACACCCCCACACTGTACCGTGTGACACCCTCACACTGTACCGTGTGACACCCCCACACTGTACCGTGTGACACCCCCACACTGTACCGTGTGACACCCTAACACTGTACCGTGTGACACCCTCACACTGTACCGTGTGACACCCTCACATTGTACCGTGTGACACCCTCACACTGTACCGTGTGACACCCTCACACTGTACCGTGTGACACCCACCCTCACACTGTACCGTGTGACACCCTCACACTGTACCGTGTGACACCCCAACACTGTACCGTGTGACACCCTCACACTGTACCGTGTGACACCCTCACACTGTACCGTGTGACACTCTCACACTGTACCGTGTGACACCCCAACACTGTACCGTGTGACACCATCACACTGTACCGTGTGACACCCACCCTCACACTGTACCGTGTGACACCCTCACACTGTACCGTGTGACACCCTCACACTGTACCGTGTGACACCCACCCTCACACTGTACCGTGTGACACCCCCACACTGTACCGTGTGACACCCCCACACTGTACCGTGTGACACCCACCCTCACACTGTACCGTGTGACACCCTCACACTGTACCGTGTGACACCCTCACACTGTACCGTGTGACACTCTCACACTGTACCGTGTGACACCCACCCTCACACCGTACCGTGTGACACCCCCACACTGTACCGTGTGACACCCCCACACTGTACCGTGTGACACCATCACACTGTACCGTGTGACACCCTCACACTGTACCGTGTGACACCCTCACACTGTACCGTGTGACACCCTCACACTGTACCGTGTGACACCCACCCTCACACTGTACCGTGTGACACCCTCACACTGTACCGTGTGACACCCCAACACTGTACCGTGTCACAACCGACCTTTAGATGCCGCTGCTCCCTATACTCGAGAATGTAATAAATGTGTGTCGTTGGTGCATTTCATTTTAGTAATAGTAGATTTCTTCAGTTTACAGAGACATGTCTATCTGTTCAGCAGTTTCTTTAGCACCGATATATTTAAATTAGATAAATAGCCCGTTAAGGGAGAAAAACATCGGGCGCCTTGATGACAGTGTTGTCTTTTTCTCTAAACCGAAACCAAATCTTAAATCACCGGGCGTTAGGTTTATAGTATTGATTTTATAGTATTGTATATATATATATATATATATATATATATATATATATATATATATATATATATATATATATATATATATTTATTTATTTATTTATTTATTTTTTTTTATTTTTATTTTTTTTTATTTATATATTTATGTATATTTATATTTATATACTAGATTATACGCGTGCTTTGGTACGGTGTGGATAGAGATATGGAATATGTTTGAAATTTACTTGGAGTGCAATTCTTTTTTCTACGAGATTCTATTCTATTTCAAAAAGTTGAAGTGATTAAAAATTGAATCATGTTATATCCCGAGTTGCCATCCTCCGTCGTGTTATATAAGAATACTAGCAGTCCCGGCCAGGCCCTGCACTGGCCTATCTGAAAAACTTATCTGTAAGGGACCTTGACTTGTGTGTTTAGTAATCAGCATATACATGGCATTTCCCATCCTAACCACAACCAACCAAAACTTAAACGCAAAAAAACGCAACATAACACAAACGCAAACACAAATACAAAAACAAACGAAAACACAAACACAAACGCAAACACAAACCCACTTACAAATGCAAACACAAACTCAAAGAAAAGACAAACGCAAACAAAGAAGTAAACAAAAACAAACATATTCCAAAAATATTCTATTTAAAATACCTACAATATTGCACTTGATCAATCAGCGCTACTTTTGTAAGTATTTTTTTCTCAACACCAAAAACAAAGTAATGTTTTTAAGGGAAGTAATTGTGTTTTCTAAATTTATCAAGGGACGTAATGAAGGCTTAAGGACTAAAAGAAAGTAATTTTCAGGCACAAATAGAATTTTTGTGAAGGTAGATACATTTTCTTTAATTTTATTTAATCCACATGCCATTAATTAACACTATAGGTTTGGAAAATAAAACACCTTCAATATTAATTTTTATATCATTCATTTAGACGATGAGCACTTAAGATATATAACACTATAGCGATGAAGTTTTTTTTCTCTATATTTTTGTAATCCGCTGTCCGCCCGCCACATACATACAGAATTTAACTTTATATATTAGGGTGGCCGGAAAGAACCGCAACGGAAAAAAGCGCAACGGAAAAAAGCGCAAAACAAAAAGCGCAACGGAAAAAAGCGCACACGGAAAAAAGCGCAAAGAGAAAAAAGCGCACACGGAAAAAAGCGCAAAGAGAAAAAAGCGCAAACGGAAAAAAGCGCAAAGAGAAAAAAGCGCACACAGAAAAAAGCGCAAACAGAAAAAAGCGCAAACGGAAAAAAGCGCAAAGAGAAAAAAGCGCACACGGAAAAAAGCGCAAAGAGAAAAAAGCGCAAACAGAAAAAAGCGCAAAGAGAAAAAAGCGCACACAGAAAAAAGCGCAAACAGAAAAAAGCGCAAACGGAAAAAAGCGCAAAGAGAAAAAAGCGCAAACGGAAAAAAGCGCAAACAGAAAAAAGCGCACACGGAAAAAAGCGCAAACGGAAAAAAGCGCAAACGGAAAAAAGCGCAAACAGAAAAAAGCGCAAACGGAAAAAAGCGCAAACAGAAAAAAGCGCAAACGGAAAAAAGCGCAAACAGAAAAAAGCGCACACAGAAAAAAGCGCAAACAGAAAAAAGCGCAAACGGAAAAAAGCGCAAACAGAAAAAAGCGCAAACGGAAAAAAGCGCAAACAGAAACAGAAAAATGCGCAACCAGAAAAAACACAACGAAAAATGTGCAAAAGAGAAATTTAGCACAAAGACCATATGGACTAGATGACACATTTATACATGACTGTTAGGGCTGCTGTGAGAGTGAGGGGGGGGGGAAGTCTGGAAGAAACACTGCATGTAGCCTGATGTTATTATAAAACTTCATCTCTCTTTGTTTCTTTATAAAAAGGTTATGGAAGGTTTTTTAAGGTATTTTACTGAAATGTTTACCGGACGAATGCAAAATGATATAAACAACCATAGCTCTTCTGTTATATAGGCTACATGCAGTGTTTCTTCCAGACTTCCCCCCCCCTCAAACTTTCGATTGCACCCCCCCCCCCCCAAACTTTCGATTTGCACCCCCCCCCCCCTCATACTATATATATATTTTAGAGGTTAGGTAGGGTATAATAAATGGTGGGGTTAGGAGAGTTAAGGGGTCCATTCTCTAATAGGCAGTCTAAGTCTCTTTCGTACTTTCGTGTTGGTTTATTGTCGAACCTGTCCTCACCTCACATCACAACAGTTGGGTGACGCTTACCGTGTAATGTTAAAATAAATAGCATGTAATTGAGTTAGTTCGAAGTGAGTTTTCATACAAGCCCAACGCACTAATTAAGGTTGTCGCAAAATGTAACATATATGTAACATATGTCAATGATGTCAATGAATTTTCATTTTAAAAAAAAGATGTCTAGTACAGTTTACGAAACTTACGAACTTCGCCGATACTTTTTTGGTGGGTAGTTTGGTAAGTATGTAGGCGGGTAGGTGGGTAAGTGAGTAGGTGGGTAGTAGGTAGGTAGGTAGGTGCGTCATGATGTGAAAAAATATTAAATACAAAATTGTTATTTTGGTGCGAATGAATGTTGTTACGAGAGATATGACGAATGCATGTTTGATGACGCGGATGAAAGAGAGTGAAGTTTTGCCATAGGAACGGGTTGTTATAGTATGCAAGCTAGGTAGTTCGGACTAGGGAGAATGTGAAAGATACTTCGTGTAATGTCGAAAGTTTTATGTTTATACGAGAATAGTAGTTGAATAATTATTGACCAAGAAAATAATAGGCATTGTGTAAAGTGATTATCGCCTGTATCGTGGTGATGGGAATGCAGATGGTAGTGGTACGCTTTAAATGGTGGTAGTAGATCACGTGATCAAACACGACACTCTCACAGCAGCCCTAACAGTCATGTATAAATGTGTCATCTAGTCCATATGGTCTTTGTGCTAAATTTCTCTTTTGCACATTTTTCGTTGTGTTTTTTCTGGTTGCGCATTTTTCTGTTTCTGTTTGCGCTTTTTTCCGTTTGCGCTTTTTTCTGTGTGCGCTTTTTTCTGTTTGCGCTTTTTTCCGTTTGCGCTTTTTTCTGTTTGCGCTTTTTTCTGTGTGCGCTTTTTTCTGTTTGCGCTTTTTTCCGTTTGCGCTTTTTTCTGTTTGCGCTTTTTTCCGTTTGCGCTTTTTTCCGTTTGCGCTTTTTTCCGTGTGCGCTTTTTTCTGTTTGCGCTTTTTTCCGTTTGCGCTTTTTTCTCTTTGCGCTTTTTTCCGTTTGCGCTTTTTTCTGTTTGCGCTTTTTTCTGTGTGCGCTTTTTTCTCTTTGCGCTTTTTTCTGTTTGCGCTTTTTTCTCTTTGCGCTTTTTTCCGTGTGCGCTTTTTTCTCTTTGCGCTTTTTTCCGTTTGCGCTTTTTTCTGTTTGCGCTTTTTTCTGTGTGCGCTTTTTTCTCTTTGCGCTTTTTTCCGTTTGCGCTTTTTTCTCTTTGCGCTTTTTTCTGTGTGCGCTTTTTTCTCTTTGCGCTTTTTTCCGTGTGCGCTTTTTTCCGTTGCGCTTTTTGATTTGCGCTTTTTTCCGTTGCGCTTTTTTCCGTTGCGGTTCTTTCTGGGAACCATATATTAGATATGGGTTTTTTTTTAGAAATAGCGTAAATTACTACTTATGGTCAAAGGAAATTACTCAAAATTTGACAGAAGGCAGAAACGTTGATCGTTTACTTATATGTGAAACTTCGTTTATCTATCTAAAACAGTACTCAGGTTACAGGCTTTTGAAAAACTAAGAGTAGAATAAGTCCCACTTCCGGTTATCGGAAGTCACTGAACAGTTGATACCGAACTACAAATTTGATATATAACTTATACGAGAAATTTCATCTTCCTGGCTGTAACGGTTCTCAAGTTATCGTATTCACAGACACACACACACAGACACACACACACACACAGACACACACACACACACTCACACACACACGGACGAAATAGCAAAGTCCAGTTTTTCCGACTCGATTACGCGTAAAACGCCGAAATTTAGATAAACCTGGATTTAGATTTTTTGCCCGATTAAAATAAGTCCCCTATACTACGTATATGATGAGGTAGTGAAAAATATTACGGTGAAAACTGTCAAAATTTCATGTGATTTTTGTGCACGATTACAATACTTTCTCTATGCTCTGTATACGAAAAAGTAAAAATTAATTATTTTTTTTCCATTTCCGATTGCAATTGGTGTGCCATCTCCCTTAGTGATATATAGGAATAAGGGAGAAAATTTAGGGGGGATTAATATCGCTTTTTTTCAAAACTTTAAAATGTTAAATACAATAACGATATGTATTTCAAGACAATCGCGCACTATATGAGCATGAAAAATGTGCTTATAATAGAGCGGTGAATAGTGCTTTATATAGGAAATTTTAATTAATTCTTTAAGCATCCAATTAAGTTAAATTTGATATCCGATGACATTGTCATCGAATCTTGACCCACGTGCCAAGTTTCAGAGAAATTGGTCTGTTGGAAAAACACGACATTTTGCTCATCCGTATCAAGCCCTAAGAACAACAGACAAAGGTAGCAAAATAATAAAAAGCTTGCAAAAAAAAAACAACAGAGACAAATGGTTTTATATCAAATTTTTATGCTTTCTATCCCCCCTATAACTAGTCTGTTTTTGTTCCGAACTGGGTGGGCCATTACCATTAATTAACAACACATAACCATTAATTAACACCACATAACCATTAATTAACACCACATAACCATTAATTAACACCACATTGCCATTAATTAACACCACATAACCATTAATTAATACCAAATTCCATTAATTAACACCATATAACCATTAATTAACACCACATAACCATTAATTAACACCACATAACCATTAATTAACACCACATAACCATTAATTAACATTACATAATTAATACCACATACTAGTACTTAGCCCTGCAAAAAAAAACAGCTGTCACATAATCAATAAGATTTGAACGAAAGCATTTTTCATTTCATGATAGTAATTTGACATTGTATAGTTCATGCTTTCATATATATATATATATATATATATATATATATATATATATATATATATATATATATATATATATATATATATATATATATATATATACATAAACTAGCTTTGTGGGTTAGGTTTAGTTCAGCTTTTTTCTCCTGTTGAGTTTGAATTTGTTCTATTTATCTCACCAGACTTCAGACCTCTCTTGTCAAATGGCGCAAAATCCCGCGACATCCAATCGTCTGCTTTATTTCCTGTGAACGCCACGTTGACGTGACAGATTATCTGGCCAATAATTGTGTCAGGACTCCACTGTCACGCACTGGCATCAAATTCTTTTTTTTTTGTTAGTCAGCTGAATCTGCTCGCCACATTTTGTTAGCAAAATGTGATCACAATTTTTAGCGGATATGCATACAGACTTATAAACTGACACAGACTCACAGTCATTCAGATATACATTTAAACTGGCAGACAGACAGACATATAGATAAACAGACGTACAGTCATACCGACAGACCGACCGAAAAAAATGCAGACATACAGGCACACAGAGAGATAAACATACAGACATAGACATACAATCAGACACGATCACAGACATAGACATACAATCAGACACGATCACAGACGCATACAAATGTATACACAAATAAAAATTTCACAGAGAAAACACAGCAAATTGACATAAGTTGCACAAGAAAGCAGCCATTTCAAAAACGTTTTACTGTACGTTGTAAAAATAATCAATCAATAAATAGGGGACATAACTTAAATCAGATACAAGCTATAGGATATTTAACTATTCTCTCCCTTACATAATCTTTGTTTACTAAACTAGTGCATGTACGTTAGGGTATAGAATTTAGTATAGATGTAAGTGAGGATTGGTATGTGTGTAGTAGTGTGTGTATATTGGTGTAGATGTGTGTTTGTGTGTCCTGTTGTTGTTGACATGACCTCAAACATCGATCTATTTTGACCGTCACGGCCTGACCCACACCCACACCAACAACCCTACCCTGACCCACACCCACACCAACAGCCCTACCCTGACCCACACCAACAACCCTACCCTGACCCACACCAACAACCCTACCCTGACCCACACCCACACCAACAACCCTACCCTGAGCCACACCCACACCAACAGCCCTACCCTGACCCACACCCACACCAACAACCATACCATGACCCACACCAACAACCCTACCCTGACCCACACCCACACCAACAACCCTACCCTGACCCATACCAACAACCCTACCCTGACCCACACCCACACCAACAACCCTACACTGACCCACACCAACAACCCTACCCTGACCCATACCAACAACCCTACCCTGACCCACACCCACACCAACAACCCTACCCTGACCCACACCAACAACCCTACCCTGACCCACACCCACACCAACAACCCTACCCTGACCCACACCCACACCAACAGCCCTACCCTGACCCACACCCACACCAACAACCCTACCCTGACCCACACCAACAACCCTACCCTGACCCACACCAACAACCCTACCCTGACCCACACCAACAACCCTACACTGACCCACACCAACAACCCTACCCTGACCCACACCCACACCAACAACCCTACCCTGACCCACACCAACAACCCTACCCTGACCCACACCCACACCAACAACCCTACCCTGACCCACACCAACAACCCTACCCTGACCCACACCAACAACCCTACCCTGACCCACACCAACAACCCTACCCTGACCCACACCAACAGCCCTACCCTGACCCACACCCACACCAACAACCCTACCCTGACCCACACCCACACCAACAGCCCTACCCTGACCCACACCAACAACCCTACCCTGACCCACACCAACAACCCTATCCTGACCCACACCCACACCAACAGCCCTACCCTGACCCACACCAACAACCCTACCCTGACCCACACCAACAACCCTATCCTGACCCACACCCACACCAACAGCCCTACCCTGACCCACACCAACAACCCTACCCTGACCCACACCCACACCAACAACCCTACCCTGACCCACACCAACAGCCCTACCCTGACCCACACCCACACCAACAACCCTACCCTGACCCACACCCACACCAACAGCCCTACCCTGACCCACACCAACAACCCTACCCTGACCCACACCCACACCAACAGCCCTACCCTGACCCACACCCACACCAACAGCCCTACCCTGACCCACACCAACAACCCTATCCTGACCCACACCCACACCAACAACCCTACCCTGACCCACACCAACAACCCTACCCTGACCCACACCAACAACCCTACCCTGACCCACACCAACAACCCTATCCTGACCCACACCCACACCAACAGCCCTACCCTGACCCACACCAACAACCCTACCCTGACCCACACCCACACCAACAACCCTACCCTGACCCACACACACACCAACAACCCTACCCTGACCCACACCCACACCAACAACCCTACCCTGACCCACACCCACACCAACAACCCTACCCTGACCCACACCCACACCAAGAACCCTACCCTGACCCACACCAACAACCCTACCCTGCCCACACCTACACCAACAACCCTACCCTGACCCACACACACACCAACAGCCCTACCCTGACCCACACCCACACCAACAACCCTACCCTGACCCAACACCCACACCAACAACCCTACCCTGACCCACACCCAGACCAACAACACTACCCTAACCCACACCCACACCAACAACCCTACCCTGACCCACACCCACACAAACAACCCTACCCTGACCCACACCAACAACCCTACCCTGACCCACACCAACAGCCCTACCCTGACCCACACAAACAACCCTACCCTGACCCACACCCACACCAACAACCCTACCCTAACCCACACCCACACCAACAACCCTACCCTGACCCACACCCACACAAACAACCCTACCCTGACCCACACCAAAAGCCCTACCCTGACCCACACCCACACCAACAACCCTACCCTGACCCACACCAATACCAACAACCCTACCCTGACCCACACCCACACCAACAACCCTACCCTGACCCACACCCACACCAACAACCCTACCCTGACCCACACCCACACCAACAACCCTACACTGACCCACAACAACAACCCTACCCTGACCCACACCAACAACCCTACCCTGACCCACACCAACAACCCTACCCTGACCCACACCCACACCAACAACCCTACCCTGACCCACACCAACAACCCTACCCTGACCCACACCAACAGCCCTACCCTGACCCACACCCACACCAACAACCCTACCCTGACCCACACCCACACCAACAACCCTACCCTGACCCACACCCACACCAACAACCCTACCCTGACCCACACCCACACCAACAACCCTACCCTGACCCACACCCACACCAACAACCCTACCCTGACCCACACCAACAACCCTACCCTGACCCACACCCACACCAACAACCCTACCCTGACCCACAATCACACCAACAACCCTACCCTGACCCACACCCACACCAACAACCCTACCCTGACCCACACCCACACCAACAACCCTACACTGACCCTCAACTACAACCCTACCCTGACCCACACCAACAACCCTACCCTGACCCACACCAACAGCCCTTCCCTGACCCACACCAACAACCCTACCCTGACCCACACCCACACCAACCCTACCCTGACCCACACACCCACACCAACAACCCTACCCTGACCCACACCAACAACCCTACCCTGACCCACACCCACACCAACAACCCTACCCTGACCCACACCAACAACCCTACCCTGACACACACCCACACCAACAACCCTACCCTGACCCACACCCACACCAACAACCCTACACTGACCCACAACAACAACCCTACCCTGACCCATACCAACAGCCCTACCCTGACCCACACCCACACCAACAACCCTACACTGACCCACAACAACAACCCTACCCTGACCCATACCAACAGCCCTACCCTGACCCACACCCACACCAACAACCCTACCCTGACCCACACACCCACACCAACAACCCTACCCTGCCCACACCAACAACCCTACCCTGACCCACACCAACAACCCTACCCTGACCCACACCCACACCAACAACCCTACCCTGACCCACACCAACAACCCTACCCTGACCCACACCAACAACCCTACCCTGACCCACACCCACACCAACAACCCTACCCTGACCCACACCCACACCAACAACCCTACCCTGACCCACACCAACAACCCTACCCTGACCCACACCAACACCAACAACCCTACCCTGACCCACACCAACACCAACAACCCTAACCTGACCCACACCAACAACCCTACCCTGACCCACACCAACAACCCTACCCTGACCCACACCAACAACCCACCTGACCCACACCCACACCAACAACCCTACCCTGACCCACACCCACACCAACAACCCTACCCTGACCCACACCCACACAAACAACCCTACCCTGACCCACACCAACAACCCTACCCTGACCCACACAAACAACCCTACCCTGACCCACACACACACCAACAACCCTACCCTGACCAACACCCACACCAACAACCCTAAACTGACCCACAACAACAACCCTACCCTGACCCACACCAACAACCCTACCCTGACCCACACCCACACCAACAACCCTACCCTGACCCACACCCACACCAACAACCCTACCCTGCCCACACCCACACCAACAATCCTACCCTGACCCACACCAACAACCCTACCCTGACCCACACCAACAACCCTATCCTGACCCACACCCACACCAACAACCCTACACTGACCCACAACAACAACCCTACCCTGACCCACACCAACAACCCTACCCTGACCCACAACAACAACCCTACCCTGACCCACACCCACACCAACAACCCTACCCTGACCCACACCCACACCAACAACCCTACCCTGACCCACACCAACAACCCTACCCTCACCCACACCAACAACCCTACCCTGACCCACACACACACCAACAACCCTACCCTGACCCACACCAACAACCCTACCCTGACCAAGACCCACACCAACAACCCTACCCTGACCCACACCCACACCAACAACCCTACCCTGACCCACACCAACAACCCTACCCTGACCCAGACCCACACCAACAACCCTACCCTGACCCACACCAACAACCCTACCCAGACCCACACCAACAACCCTACCCTGCCCACACTAACAACCCTACCCTGACCCAAACCAAAAACCCTACCCTGACCCACACCAACAACCCTACCCTGACCCACACCCACACCAACAACCCTACCCTGACCCACACCCACACCAACAACCCTACCCTGACCCACACCAACAACCCTACCCTGACCCACACACACACCAACAATCCTACCCTGACCCACACACACACTAACAACCCTACCCTGACCCAAACCAAAAACCCTACCCTGCCCACACTAACAACCCTACCCTGACCCAAACCAAAAACCCTACCCTGACCCACACCAACAACCCTGACCCACACCCACACCAACAACCCTATCCTGCCCACACCAACAACCCTTCCCTGACCCACACACACACCAACAATCCTACCCTGACCCACACCAAAAACCCTACCCTGACCCACACCCACACCAACAACCCTACCCTGACCCACATCCACACCAACAACCCTACCCTCACCCACACCAACAACCCTACACTGACCCACACCAACAACCCTACCCTGACCCACACCCACACCAACAACCCTACCCTGACCCACACCAACAACCCTACCCTGACCCACACCCACACCAACAATCCTACCCTGACCCACACCAACAACCCTACCCTGACCCACACCAACAACCCTACCCTGACCCACACCAACAACCCTACCCTGACCCAAACCAAAAACCCTACCCTGACCCACACCAACAACCCTACCCTGCCCACACTAACAACCCTACCCTGACCCAAACCAAAAACCCTACCCTGACCCACACCAACAACCCTGACCCACACCAACAACCCTACCCTGACCCACACCAACAACCCTATCCTGCCCACACCAACAACCCTTCCCTGACCCACACACACACCAACAATCCTACCCTGACCCACACCAAAAACCCTACCCTGACCCACACCCACACCAACAACCCTACCCTGACCCACATCCACACCAACAACCCTACCCTCACCCACACCAACAACCCTACACTGACCCACACCAACAACCCTACCCTGACCCACACCCACACCAACAACCCTACCCTGACCCACACCAACAACCCTACCCTGACCCACACCAACAACCCTACCCTGACCCACACCCACACCAACAATCCTACCCTGACCCACACCAACAACCCTACCCTGACCCACACCCACACCAACAACCCTACCCTGACCCACACCCACACCAACAGCCCTACCCTGACCCACACACACACCAACAACCATACCCTGACCCACACCAACAACCCTACCCTGACCCACACCAACAACCATACCCTGACCCACACACACACCAACAACCATACCCTGACCCACACACACACCAACAACCCTACTCTGACCCACACCCACAACTACAACCCTACCCTGACCCACACCAACAACCATACCCTTACCCACACCAACAACCCTACTCTGACCCACACCCACACCAACAACCCTATCCTGACCCACAACCACACCAACAACCTATCCTGACCCACAGCCACACCAACAACCCTACCCTGACCCACACCAACAACCCTACCCTGACCCAAACCAACAACCCTACCCTGACCCACAATAACAACCCTACCCTGACCCACACCAACAACCCTACCCTGCCCACACCCACACCAACAACCCTACCCTGACCCACACTCACACCAACAACCCTATCCTGACCCACACCCACACCAACAACCCTACCCTCACCCACACCAACAACCCTACCCTTACCCACACCAACAACCCATACCTGCCCACACCCACACCAACAACCCTACCCTGACCCACACACACACCAACAACCCTACCCTGACCCACACACACACCAACAACCCTACCCTGACCAACACCAACAACCCTACCCTGACCCACACCAACAACCCTACCCTGACCCACACCAACAACCCTACCCTGACCCACACACACACCAACAACCCAACCCTGACCCACACCCACACCAACAACCCTACCCTGACCCACACCAACAACCCTACCCTGACCCACACCAACAACCCTACCCTGACCCACACCAACAACCCTACCCTGACCCACACCAACAACCCTCCCTTGACCCACACCCACACCAACAACCCGACCCTGACCCACACACACACCAACAACCCTACCCTGACCCACACTAACAACCCTACCCTGACCCACACCAAAAACCCTACCCTGACCCACACCAACAACCCTATCCTGCCCACACCAACAACCCTACCCTGACCCACACCAACAACCCTACCCTGACCCACACACACACCAACAACCCTACCCTGACCCACACCCACACCAACAACCCTACCCTGACCCACACCAACAACCCTACCCTGACCCACACCAACAACCCTACCCTGACCCACACACACACCAACAACCCTACCCTGACCCACACCCACACCAACAACCCTACCCTGACCCACACCAACAACCCTATCCTGCCCACACCAACAACCCTACCCTGACCCACACCAACAACCCTACCCTGAACCACACACACACCAACAATCCTACCCTGACCCACACCAAAAAACCATACCCTGACCCACACCCACACCAACAACCCTACCCTGACCCACACCCACACCAACAACCCTACCCTGACCCACACCAACAACCCTACACTGACCCACACCAACAACCCTACCCTGACCCACACCCACACCAACAACCCTACCCTGACCCACACCAACAACCCTACCCTGACCCATACCCACACCAACAACCCTACCCTGACCCACACCCACACCAACAACCCTACCCTGACCCACACACACATAAACAACCCTACCCTGACCCACACACACACCAACAACCCTACCCTGACCCACACCCACACCAACAACCCTACCCTGACCCACACCCACACCAACAACCCTACCCTGACCCACACCCACACCAACAACCCTACCCTGACCCACACCCACACCAACAACCCTACCCTGACCCACACCCACACCAACAACCCTACCCTGACCCACACCAACAACCCTACCCTGACCCACACCCACACCAACAACCCTACCCTGACCCACACCCACACCAACAACCCTACCCTGACCCACACCCACACCAACAACCCTACCCTGACCCACACCCACACCAACAACCCTACCCTGACCCACACCAACAACCCTACCCTGACCCACACCCACACCAACAACCCTACCCTGACCCACACCCACACCAACAACCCTACCCTGACCCACACCCACACCAACAACCCTACCCTGACCCACACCCACACCAACAACCCTACCCTGACCCACACCCACACCAACAACCCTACCCTGACCCACACCAACAACCCTACCCTGACCCACACCCACACCAACAACCCTACCCTGACCCACACCAACAACCCTACCCTGACCCACACCCACACCAACAACCCTACCCTGACCCACACCCACACCAACAACCCTACCCTGACCCACACACACACCAACAACCCTACCCTGACCCACACACACACCAACAACCCTACCCTGACCCACACCCACACCAACAACCCTACCCTGACCCACACCCACACCAACAACCCTACCCTGACCCACACCCACACCAACAACCCTACCCTGACCCACACCAACAACCCTACCCTGACCCACACCCACACCAACAACCCTACCCTGACCCACACCCACACCAACAACCCTACCCTGACCCACACCCACACCAACAACCCTACCCTGACCCACACACACACCAACAACCATACCCTGACCCACACCCACACCACCAACCATACCCTGACCCACACACACACCAACAACCATACCCTGACCCACACCAACAACCCTACCCTGACCCACACCCACACCAACAACCCTACCCTGACCCACACCCACAACCCTACCCTGACCCACACCCACACCAACAACCCTACCCTGACCCACACCCACACCAACAACCCTACCCTGACCCACACACACACCAACAACCATACCCTGACCCATACCCACACCAACAACCATACCCTGACCCACACACACACCAACAACCCTACCCTGACCCACACACACACCAACAACCCTACCCTGACCCACACACACACCAACAACCATACCCTGACCCACACACACACCAACAACCCTACCCTGACCCACACCAACAACCCTACCCTGACCCACACCAACAACCCTACCCTGACCCACACCAACAACCCTACCCTGACCCACGTCCGCAGGTTCCATATTTTCAGACACATTTTGACAGATTCCAATGGTCTCACACCTCGATGTTTAAGCCCCCCCCCCCCCACCCCCCACCGTGATAAGCACAGGACTAGTCAATACACCTCATTTACATTTAGATTATTCGAAAATAACAAAGATGACGTCACACAAGTAGATTTTTTTTTTTCGTTTAATGCGATTGCCATGAATATTTCGAATGCCAAAGTGAGGCGACACATTCAACGGCTGGTAGGCCTACGTTATCAGTTGTTTTTTTTTTTCGTTGTTGTTGTTTTTTCCGTTGTCATTTTTGTGCGTTTGCAAATGTGCTGGCACGTAGGAGCATTTCTACAATTTAAGACGTACGTCCTAACTAGACGTCATAGAAGGACGTCCTACAGTGATGTCCTAAAGTAACGTCCTACAGTGACGTCCTAAAGTGACGTCCTACAGTGACGTCCTAAAGTGACGTCCTACAGTGACGTCCTAAAGTAACGTCCTACAGTGACGTCCTAAAGTGACGTCCTACAGTGACGTCCTAAAGTGACGTCCTAAAGTGACGTCCTACAGTGACGTCCTACAGTGACGTCCTACAGTGACGTCCTACAGTGACGTCCTACAGTAACTTTCCAGAGAGACGTCCTAGACCTAAGTCCTGTGTATATTAAGGAAATGTGAAAGACGAGCGACCAATCTATAGTAAAATAACATTATGTCAATAAAGTAACATTATGTCAATAAAGTAATGTTTATACATAATGGAAATATGAATACTGATTAGCATATTTTAGTCTATTTCTACAAGCTTTTATTTAACTGACTGTCTCTGTCTGTCGTCAGTCTAGATCGAAACGCCCGAGCGAGATTACGGGCATTTTTAACTGACAGATACGGTTTGTAGTTGGTACGTGGGTCAAGACACGAAGACAATGCAAGATGACATTACATTTGACTTAATTGGTTGCGTAATTAATTTTGTATGAATTTATTAACATTTTTACCAAATTAGGAGGCAGTCTTACCCAACTATTCCGCACTATTATACACGCGTCATCATGTTCATTAGGTTCGCAATGGTTTTTAGTCATGCAACTCTATTGTAAATTTTAAAAAAATTCATAAAAAACGTTTTAATAACAAGCTTTTATGTAATGATGCACTAAAAAGTAGAAAATAAATTATAGACTACTATTTAAATAACTATAAAGAAAAGCGTGGGTCACTTTAGTATCTATTGGATACCTTTACTAATGTTAAGGAAGACACCCACGCTTTTCTTTATAGTTATTTAAATAGTAGTCTATAATTTATTTTCTACTTTTTAGTGCATCATTACATAAAAGCTTGTTATTAAAACGTTTTTTATGAATTTTTTTTTTCAGTACTTTACATGTTTTATTTACAATAGAGTTACATGACTAAAAACCATTGCGCGCCTACTGAACATCACGTTCAGTAGGCGCGCAATGGTTTTTGAACGCAGCCATTACGTGATGGCGCAGCTATTGAATGTGATGACGCGTGTGGTGTGGTTGGCTAGACATGCCTACTAATTCGGTCCAAATTTTAATTAATTCATAAAAAATTAATTAGACATCCAATTAAGTCAAATTTAGTTTCAGATTGCATTGTCTTCATGTTTTGACCCACGTGCCAAGTGTGAATCGTATCGGTCAAGTAGAAGTTTCCGAATTTTCACTCCTGCGTTTCCATCTAGACAGACAGACTGTCGACAGAATGTCGACAGTCTGTCGACAGAGGAAGTGAGTTAAATAAAAGCTTGTAAAAATTAAGAATTGGCCTACTGGATAAAAAATTCATTAAAAAACGTTTTAATAACAAGCTTTTATGTAATAATGTACTAAAAAGTAGAAAATAAATTATACAATACTATTAAAATGAGTATAGAGAAAAGCGTGGGTCTCTTCCTAAATATTAGAAAAGGTATCCAATAGGTACTAAAGTACTAAAGTGACCCGCGCTTTTCTTTATACGTCTTTAAATAGAAGTGTTTAATTTTTTTCGAATTTTTAGTGTATTATTAAATAAAAGCTTGTTATTAAAACGTTTTTTATTAAAATTTTTAACTTGCTTCCTCTGTCTGTCGTCAGGCTGTCTATAACGAAACGCCCGAGAGAAATTTCGGGCACTTCTAACTGAAAGATTAGTTTCAAAATTGGCACGTGGGTCAAGACCTGAAGACAATGCAACCTGACATTAAATTTGACGTAATTGGATGTCTAGTTAATTTTTTATGAATGAATTAAAATTGTGCCCAAATTAGTAGGCTGTCTTACCAACTATTCCGCACTAATATACGCGCTTTGTCATGTTCATTAGGTGCCCGATGGTGGTTAGTCATGCAACTCTGTTGTAAATTTTAAAAAAATTAAAGTACTGAAATTTTTTTTCATAAAAAACGTTTTAATAACAAGATTTTATGAAATAATGCACTAAAAAGTAGAAAATAAATTATACACTACTATTTAAATAATAATAAAGAAAAGCGTGGGTCACTTAAGTATCTATTGGATACCTTTATTTATGTTAAGGAAGACACCACGCTTTTCTTTATAGTTATTTAAATAGTAGTCTATAATTTATTTTCTACTTTTTAGTGCATTATTACATAAAAGCTTGTTACTAAAACGTTGTTTTTTTTAAATTAATTTTTACTTTCTCGTATACGAAGGATAGAGAAAGTATTGTAATTATGCAAAAAAAAAAAAAAAATAGAGATTTTTGCAAATCTCGAGGCTTTACACCTCCCCGAGTCGGAAAAACATAGTTTTGCAATCTTGTGCGTGTGTGTGTGTGTCTGTTAACACGATAACTTGAGTACCGTTACAGCTAGGTCAATGAATTTTATATATAAGTATTATATCATATGTGTAGATCTGTATCAAGTTTTCAGCGATTTCTGGTAACCGGAAGTGGAGCTTATTCTCATTTTAATTTTTCAAAAGCCCATATCTTGAGTACTATTTCAGATAGATAAATGACCTGAAATAGTAATTAACGCTATTTCCGATTTCTCAAAAAAAAATTGCATGTGAATTTATAAAGTACTACTAATATTCCGCACTATTATACACATTGTGTTTGGCGTTCACTTGGTGCGCAATTCTTTTTTTCTACGAGTTTCTATTCTATTTTAAAAAGTTTAAGTAATTAAAAATGGATTTAAAATATTGTCTATATTCCGAGTTGCCATCCCCCGTAGTGTTATATAAGAATATTCGAGAAAGTTTAGGGGAGATCACTCCCGGGTAGTTTCGTCACTGCTTTTTCTCTTCCTTACTCTTTGCTTTAGAAGAAAGTCTGACGAAATATTTTAAGAGGGTATCATCAATGCGTTACCAATCCTATGTTTTTAGAAACGTGACCTTGTTTCCTAAAACTGAGCGTGGTGTATGAAAGCCTTGAGTGTACATTAATCACTCTCTGTCATAGTGAGGTAGAACACACATTCATTACATTAATCACTCTCTGTCATAGTGAGGTAGAACACACATTCATTACATTAATCACTCTCTGTCATAGTGAGGTAGAACACACATTCATTACATTAATCACTCTCTGTCATAGTGAGGTAGAACACACATTCATTACATTAATCACTCTCTGTCATAGTGAGGTAGAACACACATTCATTACATTAATCACTCTCTGTCATAGTGAGGTAGAACACACATTCATTACATTAATCACTCTCTGTCATAGTGAGGTAGAACACACATTCATTACGTTAATCACTCTCTGTCATAGTGAGGTAGAACACACATTCATTACGTTAATCACTCTCTGTCATAGTGAGGTAGAACACACATTCATTACATTAATCACTCTCTGTCATAGTGAGGTAGAACACACATTCATTACATTAATCACTCTCTGTCATAGTGAGGTAGAACACACATTCATTACATTAATCACTCTCTGTCATAGTGAGGTAGAACACACATTCATTACATTAATCACTCTCTGTCATAGTGAGGTAGAACACACATTCATTACATTAATCACTCTCTGTCATAGTGAGGTAGAACACACATTCATTACATTAATCACTTTCTGTCATAGTGAGGTAGAGCACACATTCATTACATTAATCACTTTCTGTCATAGTGAGGTAGAACACAAATTCATTACATTAATCACTTTCTGTCATAGTGAGGTAGAGCACACATTCATTACATTAATCACTTTCTGTCATAGTGAGGTAGAACACACATTCATTACATTAATCACTTTCTGTCATAGTGAGGTAGAACACACATTCATTACGTTAATCACTTTCTGTCATAGTGAGGTAGAACACACATTCATTACGTTAATCACTCTCTGTCATAGTGAGGTAGAACACACATTCATTACATTAATCACTCTCTGTCATAGTGAGGTAGAACACACATTCATTACATTAATCACTCTCTGTCATAGTGAGGTAGAACACACATTCATTACATTAATCACTCTCTGTCATAGTGAGGTAGAACACACATTCATTACATTAATCACTCTCTGTCATAGTGAGGTAGAACACACATTCATTACATTAATCACTCTCTGTCATAGTGAGGTAGAACACACATTCATTACATTAATCACTTTCTGTCATAGTGAGGTAGAACACACATTCATTACATTAATCACTCTCTGTCATAGTGAGGTAGAACACACATTCATTACATTAATCACTCTCTGTCATAGTGAGGTAGAACACACTGCGGCGACCGCCCAGGTGTCAAGGACGTAGCAGGGCGCTCACGGGAGCCCCCGATTTAACTACTGAAAGAGCGCCGCGTATTGCCACTGGCATCTAATGTCGAATGCCACCATCATAGAGGGTCTTTAAGACTAACGTAGGCGCCATAGTGCTCACATGATAGTCAGGGCGCTTAATCGCCGTGCGCCGTTGGTGTCGCCTGATTTATTTTAGTGAATGAGCATGATGCCACATCTTCTCCATAGTCTACCGCACTTTTTAAAACGATCGTAGCCGCCATAGTAACGCTCATGGGAATCCCGGGGGAGCCAACTAACAGCCTGCGGGCGCTAGGGTACAGCCTGATCGATATAGTATTGTCCTTCTGTCCTGAGATCATTTGTTTGTGAGATATTTTGTCTGGGATATTTGGTATGAGATCATTTATCCTGTCTCCTGAAATACACCATTATTTTCTTTAAAATTATCGGATACGCCAATATTTAGAAAAATTATGAAATACACAAATTGTTTCTTTTAATTATGAAATATACCATTTTTTTTAAAATTATGAAATAAACCAATATTTAGTAAACGTATGAAATACGCCAAAATTTCTTTTTTTTTTTTTTAAAAAATAAACCAATATTTTAGAAAAATTATGAAATACTAACCCCACGATGTTTAGATGAATCAAAGGGTCCCTCTGGAGTAGATTGCATTAGAAAAAACAGTTTGATAATCATTTGACCTAGCAAATGTTGGTGAACTATGATCAAACGGAGCACCGTAGTAGTGAGTAGTTCTCAGGCTTTAGAGTAGGGAGACGAGAGTGTGGCGCCTTAGGATCGGCTGACTGTCCTTGTCATGCCACTCGGGCACGTGGTGTTTTCATCCAATTCTTCTGGATTTGCTTTCATGCTTTCATTTATTTTGTGTCCAGGAAATTGTGAGAAAAATTATTTGACGGAGATCCGGAGATAGAAGAAATCTACAGTTGTAAAAGTTGGTTACTTGCAAAGCCGTGTTTCTATTTTTCAAGATGTGGACCTAGCACTAAATTATTTTTGTTTTAATCTACTGGCTGCACGTGTGTATGTGTGAAGGCGCTAGTTTTTCTTTACATTCGGTTTGTTAACAATCAAATCAATATCCCTGTGTTAACAATCAACTCAATATCCCTGTGTTAACGCCATCGCAATTTGTATTTTAAAACCAAATCACCAGCTTACGGCTTTACGCAACCCAATCACGCAACCCATTCACACAACCCAATCACACAACCCAATCAAACAACCCAATCACACAACTTAATCACGCAACCCAATCACACAACCCAATCACACAATCCAATCACACAACCCAATCACACAACCCTTTCACACAGCCCAGACACACAACCCATTCACACAACCCAATCACACAACCCAATCACACAACCCAATCACACAACCCAATCACACAACCCAGACACACAACCCAATCACACAACCCAATCACAAAACCCAATCTGAGATTGCTGTGAATAATCTTTATATTAATAAATTGTATAAGGTAGAAGATCTGAATGGTAACATAACACAAAGGCATACGGACACAATACAGACAAACAGACACAATACAGACATACAGACACAATACAGACACACAGACACAATACAGACATACAGACACTATACAGACAAACAGACACAATACAGACATACAGACACAATACAGACATACAGACACAATACAGACACACAGACACAATACAGACATACAGACACAATACAGACATACAGACACAATACAGACACACAGACACAATACAGACACAATACAGACATACAGACACAATACAGACACACAGACACAATACAGACATACAGACACAATACAGACACACAGACACAATACAGACATACAGACAAACAGGCACAATACAGAAATAATACAGACAGACAGGCACAATACAGACACAATACAGACACAATATAGACATACAGACATACAGACAAAATACAGACATAGAGACATACAGACACAGTACAGACATAGAGACACAATACAGACATACAGACACTATACAGACACAATACAGACATACAGACACTATACAGACACAATACAGACATACAGACACTATACAGACACAATACAGACACTATACAGACACAATACAGACATACAGACATACAGGCACAATACAGACACAATACAGACACAATATAGACATACAGACATACAGAAACAATACAGACATACAGACGTAACGTGTAGGCCTACTTAGCGCCTGCTGAAATAGACGCATACGGCCCAGTGCATAGATGTGTTCAATTAATGTGTTCAGCCGAGGACGTTGGGAAGGGGGGGGGGACGGGGACGGGGACTCGTCAAACCTGCTTGTGATCTATTTCATTAAAATGTCCATTCTCAGTTTTATCTTCTACGGCTTTTACACCCATTAATACCCCCACCCCCAGTACACCCACCCCCGAATACTCCACCCCCGCATATCCTTCCCCGTACATATACTACAGGTGTTGACGTCACTAGCCTGAGAAACATGGTGTGTTAAGATATTGAGATTGTTGAGGATAGGATACCTTCCTACCGACATAAACACGCACACAAACATACATACACACGCTGACAAAACTCGGCTACCAGCTGTCACAACAAGCACAACTTTTCATCTAACAAGCACAACTTTTCATCTAACAAGCACAACTTTTCATCTAACAAGCACAACTTTTCATCTAACAAGCACAACTTTTCATCTAACAAGCACAACTTTTCATCTAACAAGCACAACTTTTCATCTAACAAGCACAACTTTTCATCTAACAAGCACAACTTTTCATCTAACAAGCACAACTTTTCATCTAACAAGCACAACTTTTCATCTAACAAGCACAACTTTTCATCTAACTTTTTTGGTTCACTTTGGTGTACAAATATGCCATTTTTTTAAAAAAATGAGACTGTTACGGTTCGTGTTAGGGTTAGGCTTAGTGTTGTGATTAAGTTTAGGGTTAGGCTTATTGTTGTGTTTAAGTTTAGGGTTAGGGTTAGTGTTGTGTTTAAGTTTAGGGTTAAAGATTTTTTTTAAATTAAAACTGATGTGATCTTGTGAATGACCAAAACTTAAGTCCGCGTCTGCATCAGAAACTAGGTCGCCTTCAGCTATTTATAGCGAATCCACAACTTTTCTACAGTGAAATGTTTATAGGGTTAAGAGACATCATATTTGCGGTTCCCAGAAAAATGCGCAATCAGAAAATTGCGCACCGAAAACGTGCGCTAATCGACCAATACGAAAATTCAAACTAATAATATTAAACTAGAATACCCGTCATCCGTTGGATAACTGTGGGTTTCGGGGGTCATCCATCAAAAAACATCACGTCTGTCACTCAGAGGCATAGCGAGCCTTCCCGGCGCCCGGGGACAAACTTTTCGATTTTAACCCCCCCCCCCCCCAAGATTTCGATTTTCAACCCCCCCCCCTCAAGCTTTTGATGTGCACCCCCCCCCCCCCCCACTCAAACTTTCGATTTGAACCCCCCTCAACCTTTCAATTTATTTTTCCAAACCATTTTGGCGCCCCAACATATGTCCCCCCCGCCCCCCCCCCTTCCCCCCTCCACCTCCCCCCGCCTCCCCTTCCCCCCCCCCCCCCGCCTCCCCTCCCGCCCCCCCCTCCTCGCTACGCTACTGCAGTGTCACTTATCGTCACAAAAAACAGACCCCACATTCAAAAATATGTTTCTTATCTTTTAAAAACACCGAAAACAGCGATTTCGGACTATCCCTTCATATACTGACGTCACATGTGACCTACTCAACTCTACTTCACCTGCCCAGTGTCCCGCCAAGTCTCAGACAACATGTTTTTATCGTTTAAAAAACGATTCCAGCCGAGCATGTCTCTGACCACACTATCCTTTCATATGCTTAGGACAAAGAAACAGATGAACTCTACTTCACCTGCCCTGTATCCTGCCAAGTTCAGATAGGCAACTTTATCATTCACATCTAAAAAAAAAAAAAATTGAAAAAAAATATCATTGACATATTGGTCTAGAACCTGTGCCACCCACATGAGAGCGGGCTACGCTACCAACTTAGCTATTTACTCGTGACGTCACAAATGAATTTTTATACTATACTTTTGAGTCTCCGCGCATAGATCTAGATCTAAGTCTAGTAGTAGTTACTTTCAAATTAAATTTAATCTTAAATTAGCCAAACAAAGATTTATATAAAATAATTAAGGCCTGAAATAGATTCTAGATGTATTAAGGCCTGAAATAGATTCTAGATGTAGAATTTACATTAAGTCTAGATCTAGAATTTACATTGAGTCTAGTGACCTAGATCTAGGCTAGATCTAGATCTAGGCTAGATTCAAAACTTTCCTTCGACAGCTGATCTTTAGATCTAGAGAAATTTATTGTAAAACTAAATGAAAAAGACAGTTTAAAATTGATATAAGTGTTGGAGCGTAATAAATACAGCAAACGGACGTATTGTTAAAGTTATGACCGACAGAAAATTAGAATTAGAACGCGTTAAACTTTTGAATGGGAACACAATTTTCTTCGATAGACGCCGCCATTTTATTGTACTAAAGAGTAAACAAAAACCTGTGACGTCACTGTTTCCGTCGAGTCTAGTGGCTTTTCAAATCTTTTTTAAAAAATTGGGTTATTCTGCGTATGAATAAATCAATAAATTAATTAACGTCTTTAAATAAATGTGTGATTAACAGTCTGTCTTAAAACAAAAAATTTTCTCTACCTACATACTATTTTACAGCTTTCCACGATGAGTGCAACCATGCGAGATAGTCAATCAGGCAAACAAAAAACAAACAAAAAAACAAACAAAAAAACAAATAAATATTCAAACATGTAAACAAACTTGACTTTTAGTAGTATATAGATAGATAGTTTTAATTTTTATATTTTATAGCGTGTCAATTTTCTTGGAAATATGTTTTATTACGTTACAATGTATATGAACTCACTCTTTATTAATGTCTATAAATCCTCGATTTAAGAAAACAAAAATGCCTTGCTCACTTTTTTGTGCGCAGTTTTCTATTGCTTATCTTTCTGGTCACCCATTTTTGCTAAGTGGTAAAAAAGTCAAAGGAAAAAAAATAATAGAAATAAAGTCACTGGGAAAAAGTCATAGAAATAGTCACAATTTTGGCTAGGCAAAAAAAAGGTCACATTAAGGAAAGTCACAAAGGACAAAAATTGTCTGGGAAAAAAAGACAGAAAAAAGCATTTGTTTTAATTTGTTGTGAATTGTAAATCTTGCACGTCAATAAATACTAATACTCTGCACTATTATACACATATTGCTTGCCGTTCACTTGGTGTGCAATTCTTTTTTTCTACGAGATTCTATTCTAATTTAAAAAGTTTAAGTAGTAAAAAATGGATTAAAAATCATGTCAATATCCCGAGTCGCCATCTTCTCGTAGTCTTATATAAGTATATTCAAGTTTAGATGAGATCACTTCCACTTTATTACTGGGTTGTTTTTTTTTTGTTTTTTTTTGTTTTGTTTTTTTTTCTTTTCGATATCTTGCGATACATTTAATTGGATAGTTAGGAGGCTGTGGGCACAGTCCATGTGAGCCCCACTGGGCACCAGTCCTTGTACGCACCAGTCCCTGCGTGCACCAATCCTTGTAAGCACCAGTCCCTGTGTGCACCAGTCCTTGTACGCACCAGTCCCTGCGTGCACCAGTCCTTGTACGCACCAGTCCCTGCGTGCACCAGTCCCTGCGTGCACCAGTCCCTGCGTGCACCAGTCCATGCGTCCACCAGTCCCTATAAAAAAACAGTTTGATAATACCCACCAGTCCCTATACGCACCAATCCCTGTGGGCACCAGTCCTTGTACGCACCAGTCCCTGCGTGCACCAGTCCCTGCGTGCACCAGTCCCTGCGTGCACCAGTCCCTGCGTGCACCAGTCCCTGCGTCCACCAGTCCCTGCGTCCACCAGTCCCTATACCCACCAGTCCCTATACGCACCAGACCCTGTGTGCACCAGCCCCTGTGAGTACTAGTCCTGAATCCAACTGAAGTAACAAGATGAATGCCGAATAATGAGACGCGACAGCTAATAAAGTTTGCAGTAAAGATTTTTTCCCTGGCCCCAGCAAGCGGCTGATGAATTGTGTTGTAGCCAGTCAATAGCGTGTCTCATTTCCCCACCCCAGCACCCCCACAATACCCCCCCACAATACCCCTCACCAGAGCTCCGGTCGACCTATGCTGAGCACAATGTGCTAGTCGTGGCAGTATCTGAAACAAACCTCTAACAATGGATGATGGTTAGAACAGTGCATAGCCAAATCCGAGTCAGGTCCAGCCACATCAAAGTTGTGAGAACCCTTGAAATATTCTGTACGCATTCACTGAGTGAGGGTGTTCGATTGAGCGAACATAGCATTAAATAGATTATTTGCAGGTAAGAAAACTCATCATATAAAAGATAATTAATTGGAAAGAAATAAAGCGGGAGAGATCTCCCCTACACTTTCTCGAATATTCTTATTATATATATATATATATATATATATATATATATATATATATATATATATATATATATATATATATATATAAGAACACTACGGGGGATGGCTACTCGAAGTATAGACATGATTTTGAATTAATTTTTAAATACTTAAACTTTTTAAATCTCGTAGAAAAAGAATTGCGCATCAAGTGAACAGCAAAGTGTGTATAATAGTGCGGAATACTAGTACTTTATAAATGCATATACGTTTTTTTTGTGAAATGGGAAATAGCGTAAAGTACTACCTCCGGTAAACGGAAATAACACAAAATTTGACTGAAGGCAGAGAATTAGATCTTTTACTTTTATATAAATACTAGGCATGCTGCCCAGCTTCGCTTAGGCTTTCGAAAACATTGAGAATTTGAATGCTTAATTAATTCGCCCGAGGGTCGGTCTACGACCTCAGGAGTTATGAAGAGGTTCCTACGTGGACAATTTTTTTTCGATTTATAGCTCATATAAGGCGCCGGTCAGTCGAGGTCAGTTTTGACCCCCTCATCGTAGACTTTTCGGCCAACCGGCCCCCGTGTTCTGTCGCCCCAAGGCAAGATCCTGCCAAATTTGAAGCGCCTGCGGCGCCGGGAAGTGCCCTATTGGGCACCCGACAACTTTGCTTTATATATTATAGAGATTAGCAAATTGCATAGATAAACAAAGATTTTAATAAAGTAATTAAGGCCTGAAATACTTTAGTATAGAAAAGTATTATTTGAATAGATTCTAGATCTAGGTAGGGTCTACATCTGTATAAGTCTAGTTTTTCCGTAGATCTAGATAATCTAGATCTAGATATAGAATATCTAGATCTAGAATATCTAGATTTAGAATCCTAATAGAAATGTTTTTAAAGTTTAGCCCGGCAAAATTGTATTGAATACATTTTATAGCGTACGTAGCTCTAAATCATATTTGAATGAAATAGTTCATTTCTTTTTATTCTAAACTCGGAAGATGACGTCATCAGTTTCGTGCTCTTTTTACTTTATCGTATATACGAAGTATAGAGAAAGTATTGTAATCGTGCAAAAAAAAAAAATCGAGATTTTTTCAAATCTCGACATTTTACATCTCACTGATACGGAAAAACATAATTTTGCAATCTTGTCCGTATGTCTGTGTGTCTGTCTGTCTGTCTGTCTGTCCGTGTGTAAACACGATAACTTGAGTACCGTTACAGCTAGGTTGATGAAATTTCATATATAAGTATTTTATCAAAATCGTAGATCCGTATCAACTTTTGAGCGATTTCCGATAAACGGAAGTGGTACTTTTCCTACTTTGAAATTTTCAAAAGCCTATAACTTGAGTACTATTTCAGATAGATAAACGAAATTTCACATTTAAGTAAAAGATCTATATCTCTACCTGCTGTTAAATTTTGAGTCATTTCCCATGAACGGAAGTAGTAATTTACGCTACTTCCGATTTCACAAAAATCTAATGTAAATTTTAAAGTACTAATAATATTGCGCACTATTATGCACTTTTTTATTTAGCGTTCACTTGTGTGCAATTCTTTTTTCTACGAGATTTTATTCTATTTTTAAAACTTTAAGTATTTAAAATGGATTTAAAATCATGTCTATAGCCCGAGTTCCCATCCCCTGTTATTTTATATAAAAATATTCGAGAAAGTTTAGTGGAGATCACTCCCGGTTTATTTTTTAGTGTAAACAATAAGCGACGTCATTGTTAAATGCGTTCTTGTCCCAAGTTTAAACAGTTTTCCGGTTGCATAATTAAAATTGTACACAGACTTTTATCGGAGGGTATAATAAGTGAGACATCAACTTGTTGACTCTGGTTTAGCGAATCCAGGTTTTGAACCTACTATCAGCCATGCTCGGGTTAGATCCCGCCTCTCTGCTTGACCCAATTCTCACATAACAAGGAGGGTGGGGGGAGGGGGTGTCAGGAGAAAGGGTTAGAAACATATTTTCTTCTGACTAATGAGGCCGCTACTGGAAATCGTTACACCGTCCTCTTACACCCAGTCCCTCCCACACCCTCCCACAGCCACACCCTCCCACAGCCACACCCTCCTACACCCAGTCCCTCCCACACCCTCCCACAGCCACACCCTCCCACAGCCACACCCTCCCACACCCAGTCCCTCCCACACCCACACCCACACCCTCATACATTCACAACCTACAACACCCACAACCTCCAACAACCCATAACACCTTACAGTTTAGTGTCAATTTCTTTTTATTTGTTATTTGCACAAAATATGCCAACTTGTACCATAACGCCATTGTTCCTAAAAAGGAAAATAATGAGAATTGAGAGTTACTTCCCTTTTAGTGATTATCTAGTACCCTCCATTCATTTGATTAGGGACGCCCCTCAGCTCCGCTATAGCAGATTCTATCTTTAATAAAACAAATGGAAAAACTTTTATCATAATAATCAGCATTTAAATGAACTGAATTTTTTTTTAAATAATAAAAAACGTGCTTTCCAAAAAAAAAAAAACTATGGTCGCTCATGAAATCTCTTTTATATTTTAGAGAGCAAAGCTTTTATAAAGTAGGCACTTTTATTTTTATATTTTCAGCGCAGTTAAAAGCGTATTATCATACAAGTTTTTATATATTTTATTTTCGTTTTTAGCACTTTATTCTAAATTAAGTTGACATCACATAGACTGCGAGTAAAAATATTGTCTACAACACCCGATAACTAGCTTGAAGTCTGTAACAGACAAAGATTTGCTCCTCTCAGTTGACGGTCGACCCTATAGCAAGAGCAGTCGTCCGGCAGCTGATCATTTTCTCATTTGTTAAATTAAATTTCAACGACAAAATAGATAAAATTAGATATTCTAGCATTGTCATCGGAGATAAATGTATCTGGAAATTTTGAATAAAATCACTGCAATTGAAGTGGTTTAAAATAGAGTTACAATAACAAACAAACAAACAAACATACATCATTACATGCATACATTCTCCTTGTTGCGAGTGAGCTCACGACAAACTGACCACTTAGCTCAGGACAACTTGACAACTTAACTCAGGACATGCTGACCACTTAGCTCATAGAGTCACACTAAGCCACAATAGTTGACAACACATTGTACAAATACTTACACACGCACATGTACATACACTTGACAAACGCTTAGGCACAAATAAAGACCCAGACATAGATAGCATTAGCCGGCTGGGAACAGGGCATTTCCCCCCTGTCAATTACCCCCCGGATATTCCCCCCCCCCGACATTACCCCCCAGAGTAATTACCCCCCCCCCCCCCTGTCAATTACCCCCGCCCAGTAGGACATTACCCCCCACGGACAGGGTTAGAATTAGGGTTAGGGCTAGGTTTAGGGCTAGGTTTAGGTTTAGGGTCAGGGTTAGGTTTAGGTTTAGGGTTAGGGTGAGGGCTAGGGTTAGGTTTAGGGCTAGGGTTAGGGTTAGGTTTTAGGGCTAGGGTTAGGGTTAGGGCTAGGGCTAGGATTAGGGTTAGGGCTAGGGTTAGGGTTAGAGCTAGTGTTAGGGTTAGGGTTGTGTCTAGCTTTGGTTTTGGATTTGTGTGAAGTTTTAGGCTAAGGTAGATGCTTAGGTTTTGGTCTTTTTCTTAAGGCTTGGATTAAAGTAGTATATATGTAAGCCCTGCTAGGGGGGGGATACCTTAAAATCTACCCTTCTAGGCTTAACTAACTAATCTGTCCGGTCAGTGCAACCGTGGTAGAACCCACAGTGGTTAAACCCTAACCTTAGTCTAAATAATAAGCTACTAAAAACAAAACAAAAACTTTTACAGTTAATAAAATTTATTTATAAAATATGGAACCAAAAGTTATAAAAAAAGAATAGATATAAACTGACACGAAACAGAACCAAACGAAACAAACTTTTTACATCAAACACAACACTACGTTTGACCATTTGCTGGTGTTGCGCCGACTTATGATGTCTAGGATGGTCCAGGCCCTGACACACAGAAACCTCCCTTCATCCATTCTCGACATCCAAAAGTCCACACCAAACAAAACACAACGTACAACCACTACGTACAATACATTACGTAGAGGACATTACGTACAAAACAACCTTTTTTACACCAAACAAAACAATTCAAATATAACAAAACACCCAGCCAAGTTGCCCAAGCAACCTCACTGGAAGGGGGGGGGGGGGGAGAGAAAAAGAAAAGGAAAATATAAGAAAAATGCATGGTAATGGCAGATATATACATAAATATATACACAAGTTCAAAATGCTACCTACTACTACTATCTAGCTAAAGCCTCGAGTAAAACTAATCCCTACTATACAATTCTAAAACCAGTTCTCAAAAACAACTAACCACTGTCTAAAGAAGAACTAGCAACTTAAAATTACGTGTAAACAAATTCATTGTAGAACCAATCTTTCCTACACAAGGAGCAGCCCGAAGCCATTGGTCTACATATAAACAACATCCATATTGATAACATTAAAGTTAACACACTCCGCTAAGGCCCCAAGGAAGGCAGACACAAAGCAAGCGATACTCAATACGACGTTGCACGAAACAGCACACACATTAATTTTAAACAGCCTAAAACTCGAGGCAACTAAAATATACTAATCTAATTACTGTCTAAAACACCTGACTATTGACTAAGCCAATCCTAGTCAATAACACATCATAAAACAATCAAGTAAATGCACACACGCATTCACACTAGTTTAGGAAACACTCCTAAACCCACTTACCTAAACCACGTGGTCCGAAACACACGCCAAGGGTTTAGAAAACATTAAAAATACATTTTAATTCAAAATAACAGAATAACACACCACGTGCATACCAGACATGCCGATGCTCACTATCTCGTTTTAGACGAAAATGAAAGAAAACGAGAAACATCGACAGTCGCATTCATACAAATCACATAAAGATAAAGTATAAAAAAACAAATACCTCCACGCGTGCGGTGCGCCACGCAGAAACCTGACCCGACCTACATCTCGCCGCGGGTCAAAAAAAGGAAGAAAATCACTCCGAGCGGTCAATTTATACTGACCGCTTCGGACGGAAGGGGACTCCGTGCCGTTCCCCATTGGACCACCATGCACTCCCAGATTCGCAACAAATAAAATAATACAAAAAAATCCATTCACCCGCTCACATTCACCCCTTTTAAAAATCTTACAGTCCCTGTAAGACAAAAAAATGCATATAACAATCTTAAAATAAAACATGCACCCATCTCTTACATCAAGCCTATAAGCTTGAATGCAAGAAAAAAACAATTTCCATTAACATTAATCTTGCTCCTGTGCTCCCTAAAAAAACTCAAGGCACCAAGATAGTGCTCCCTTCACTGAAGGCTGATTCGCGCTACTAGTCCTGTCGGTCATTCATCCGGAAGGGCAAGGGGGGAGGGTCAGGCTAGACCCGCCCGCTACTAATGGCACACATTGCCTGTCCATCCCGTCCACCTGGGTCCACAACACACCGTGTTCTGGTTCTGGCCTCAGCGTAAGACCACCGGTAAAACGTCCGCTTGTTTGGTCCGGAGATGATGCAACCGCCTTGACCCACTGGCTCTCCGACCGTTACCCGCCCCCAACGATCGTGCCTCCGCTTCGACACACCTGTGGGGCGGGTGTCCAGTAGCCCTCTTTGTGGGTCAAGGAATTGACGTCACTGCCTCTCGTTGGTGGGGAGCGTCCGCTTGGTTGGGCCAGGTGTTGACGCAACCGCCTTGCCCCACTGGCTCTCCGACTGTTACCCGCCCCCAATGATCGTGCCTCCGCTTCGACACACCTGTGGGGCGGGTGTACAGTAGCCCTCTTTGTGGGTCAAGGAATTGACGTCACTGGCCTCTCGTTGGTGGGGAGCGTCCGCTTGGTTGGGCCAGGTGGTGACGCAACCGCCTTGCCCCACTGGCTCTCCGACTGTTACCCGCCCCCAATGATCGTGCCTCCGCTTCGACACACCTGTGGGGCGGGTGTCCAGTAGCCCTCTTTGTGGGTCAAGGAATTGACGTCATAGGCCTCTCGTTGTTCACCGGTCTGCCGTACACACCAGATCCGCGCCACACCCGTGTGTGTTGTCCAGTCTAGACCACACGAGGCCGCCATCTTCATCACACGCCAGGTCCAGTGCCACACACCGTGCCTTGTCCAGCCACGCACACTGAAGGCTCGTCGAGGCACGTCTCTCCGCCAACCTGACTGGGTGTTTAAACAACAAACAACTCCTACACTAAACAAAAACTAAACACATATGGTTCCATAAAGGGCCTATCAAAAACAAAAAAATTTAACTAAGCTACACTAGCCCTAGTAAAAAACAAAAAAATTAACTAGACTAAAGCACTGACCCCACTCGTGCTACCAATTTGTAAGCCCTGCTAGGGGGGGATACCTAAAATCTACCCTTCTAGGCTTAACTAACTAATCTGTCCGGTCAGTGCAACCGTGGTAGAACCCACAGTGGTTAAACCCTAACCTTAGTCTAAATAATAAGCTGCTAAAATAAAACAAAAACTTTTACAGTTAATAAAATTTATTTATAAAATATGGAACCAAAAGTTATAAAAAAAGAATAGATATAAACTGACACGAAACAGAACCAAACGAAACAAACTTTTTACATCAAACACAACACTACGTTTGACCATTTGCTGGTGTTGCGCCGACTTATGATGTCTAGGATGGTCCAGGCCCTGACACACAGAAACCTCCCTTCATCCATTCTCGACATCCAAAAGTCCACACCAAACAAAACACAACGTACAACCACTACGTACAATACATTACGTAGAGGACATTACGTACAAAACAACCTTTTTTACACCAAACAAAACAATTTAAATATAACAAAACACCCAGCCAAGTTGCCCAAGCAACCTCACTGGAAGGGGGGGGGGGGGGGGGAGAGAAAAAGAAAAGGAAAATATAAGAAAAATGCATGGTAATGGCAGATATATACATAAATATATACACAAGTTCAAAATGCTACCTACTACTACTATCTAGCTAAAGCCTCGAGTAAAACTAATCCCTACTATACAATTCTAAAACCAGTTCTCAAAAACAACTAACCACTGTCTAAAGAAGAACTAGCAACTTAAAATTACGTGTAAACAAATTCATTGTAGAACCAATCTTTCCTACACAAGGAGCAGCCCGAAGCCATTGGTCTACATATAAACAACATCCATATTGATAACATTAAAGTTAACACACTCCGCTAAGGCCCCAAGGAAGGCAGACACAAAGCAAGCGATACTCAATACGACGTTGCACGAAACAGCACACACATTAATTTTAAACAGCCTAAAACTCGAGGCAACTAAAATATACTAATCTAATTACTGTCTAAAACACCTGACTATTGACTAAGCCAATCCTAGTCAATAACACATCATAAAACAATCAAGTAAATGCACACACGCATTCACACTAGTTTAGGAAACACTCCTAAACCCACTTACCTAAACCACGTGGTCCGAAACACACGCCAAGGGTTTAGAAAACATTAAAAATACATTTTAATTCAAAATAACAGAATAACACACCACGTGCATACCAGACATGCCGATGCTCACTATCTCGTTTTAGACGAAAATGAAAGAAAACGAGAAACATCGACAGTCGCATTCATACAAATCACATAAAGATAAAGTATAAAAAAACAAATACCTCCACGCGTGCGGTGCGCCACGCAGAAACCTGACCCGACCTACATCTCGCCGCGGGTCAAAAAAAGGAAGAAAATCACTCCGAGCGGTCAATTTATACTGACCGCTTCGGACGGAAGGGGACTCCGTGCCGTTCCCCATTGGACCACCATGCACTCCCAGATTCGCAACAAATAAAATAATACAAAAAAATCCATTCACCCGCTCACATTCACCCCTTTTAAAAATCTTACAGTCCCTGTAAGACAAAAAAATGCATATAACAATCTTAAAATAAAACATGCACCCATCTCTTACATCAAGCCTATAAGCTTGAATGCAAGAAAAAAACAATTTCCATTAACATTAATCTTGCTCCTGTGCTCCCTAAAAAAACTCAAGGCACCAAGATAGTGCTCCCTTCACTGAAGGCTGATTCGCGCTACTAGTCCTGTCGGTCATTCATCCGGAAGGGCAAGGGGGGAGGGTCAGGCTAGACCCGCCCGCTACTAATGGCACACATTGCCTGTCCATCCCGTCCACCTGGGTCCACAACACACCGTGTTCTGGTTCTGGCCTCAGCGTAAGACCACCGGTAAAACGTCCGCTTGTTTGGTCCGGAGATGATGCAACCGCCTTGACCCACTGGCTCTCCGACCGTTACCCGCCCCCAACGATCGTGCCTCCGCTTCGACACACCTGTGGGGCGGGTGTCCAGTAGCCCTCTTTGTGGGTCAAGGAATTGACGTCACTGCCTCTCGTTGGTGGGGAGCGTCCGCTTGGTTGGGCCAGGTGTTGACGCAACCGCCTTGCCCCACTGGCTCTCCGACTGTTACCCGCCCCCAATGATCGTGCCTCCGCTTCGACACACCTGTGGGGCGGGTGTACAGTAGCCCTCTTTGTGGGTCAAGGAATTGACGTCACTGGCCTCTCGTTGGTGGGGAGCGTCCGCTTGGTTGGGCCAGGTGGTGACGCAACCGCCTTGCCCCACTGGCTCTCCGACTGTTACCCGCCCCCAATGATCGTGCCTCCGCTTCGACACACCTGTGGGGCGGGTGTCCAGTAGCCCTCTTTGTGGGTCAAGGAATTGACGTCATAGGCCTCTCGTTGTTCACCGGTCTGCCGTACACACCAGATCCGCGCCACACCCGTGTGTGTTGTCCAGTCTAGACCACACGAGGCCGCCATCTTCATCACACGCCAGGTCCAGTGCCACACACCGTGCCTTGTCCAGCCACGCACACTGAAGGCTCGTCGAGGCACGTCTCTCCGCCAACCTGACTGGGTGTTTAAACAACAAACAACTCCTACACTAAACAAAAACTAAACACATATGGTTCCATAAAGGGCCTATCAAAAACAAAAAAATTTAACTAAGCTACACTAGCCCTAGTAAAAAACAAAAAAATTAACTAGACTAAAGCACTGACCCCACTCGTGCTACCAATTTGTAAGCCCTGCTAGGGGGGGATACCTAAAATCTACCCTTCTAGGCTTAACTAACTAATCTGTCCGGTCAGTGCAACCGTGGTAGAACCCACAGTGGTTAAACCCTAACCTTAGTCTAAATAATAAGCTGCTAAAATAAAACAAAAACTTTTACAGTTAATAAAATTTATTTATAAAATATGGAACCAAAAGTTATAAAAAAAGAATAGATATAAACTGACACGAAACAGAACCAAACGAAACAAACTTTTTACATCAAACACAACACTACGTTTGACCATTTGCTGGTGTTGCGCCGACTTATGATGTCTAGGATGGTCCAGGCCCTGACACACAGAAACCTCCCTTCATCCATTCTCGACATCCAAAAGTCCACACCAAACAAAACACAACGTACAACCACTACGTACAATACATTACGTAGAGGACATTACGTACAAAACAACCTTTTTTACACCAAACAAAACAATTTAAATATAACAAAACACCCAGCCAAGTTGCCCAAGCAACCTCACTGGAAGGGGGGGGGGGGGGGGAGAGAAAAAGAAAAGGAAAATATAAGAAAAATGCATGGTAATGGCAGATATATACATAAATATATACACAAGTTCAAAATGCTACCTACTACTACTATCTAGCTAAAGCCTCGAGTAAAACTAATCCCTACTATACAATTCTAAAACCAGTTCTCAAAAACAACTAACCACTGTCTAAAGAAGAACTAGCAACTTAAAATTACGTGTAAACAAATTCATTGTAGAACCAATCTTTCCTACACAAGGAGCAGCCCGAAGCCATTGGTCTACATATAAACAACATCCATATTGATAACATTAAAGTTAACACACTCCGCTAAGGCCCCAAGGAAGGCAGACACAAAGCAAGCGATACTCAATACGACGTTGCACGAAACAGCACACACATTAATTTTAAACAGCCTAAAACTCGAGGCAACTAAAATATACTAATCTAATTACTGTCTAAAACACCTGACTATTGACTAAGCCAATCCTAGTCAATAACACATCATAAAACAATCAAGTAAATGCACACACGCATTCACACTAGTTTAGGAAACACTCCTAAACCCACTTACCTAAACCACGTGGTCCGAAACACACGCCAAGGGTTTAGAAAACATTAAAAATACATTTTAATTCAAAATAACAGAATAACACACCACGTGCATACCAGACATGCCGATGCTCACTATCTCGTTTTAGACGAAAATGAAAGAAAACGAGAAACATCGACAGTCGCATTCATACAAATCACATAAAGATAAAGTATAAAAAAACAAATACCTCCACGCGTGCGGTGCGCCACGCAGAAACCTGACCCGACCTACATCTCGCCGCGGGTCAAAAAAAGGAAGAAAATCACTCCGAGCGGTCAATTTATACTGACCGCTTCGGACGGAAGGGGACTCCGTGCCGTTCCCCATTGGACCACCATGCACTCCCAGATTCGCAACAAATAAAATAATACAAAAAAATCCATTCACCCGCTCACATATAGGTATAAAATTCTAGTTAGAGTTAGGATTTTTACTTGAGAGGGGGGGGGGTAATTCCCCGGGGGGGGGGGGGGGTAATTGACAGGGGGGTAATTGCTCCGGGGGGTAAATACGGGGGGAAATGTCCGGGGGGGGGAATATCCAGGGGGGTAATGTCCTGTAGCCTAGTCGGCTACATTTAATAGTTTGTTAATGTTTAAAGAATTGGCACTAATCTCTAGGATAAATGGTGATTCAAGTAATCGACTCTATAGGTCTGAGTGTATGTTGTGTTGTTTTAGCTTCAGTTTCCATTTAGTCTGTTAGTGTTGAACTACATCATGGAGACTGACGGTAGGTGTGAATAACTTGTTTGACTGTTATAGCTCATACAGCTTCTGTGTCTGCACTAACATAGAGTCAAATAATATTTTTCATTTCGAAAGAAAAAGAAAAGTAACATTAATTGCAAACAATTGTAACATTTCGAAAAGTAAATTCTATTCTATATTACACAATGTAAGAGTCGCTATTTACCCTAATGTTGCTCGCTCCACTAAAATACATGAAGTGGATTCACAAGATATTTTCAAGCTTTACAAAATCGTTTGTCGTAAATATAAACGTAAATATTTAGAAGATTTTCTGAAATTCGGCTTTACTAACATCATTAGAAATAGACTAGAGAAGAAACCATGCGTATTTAGCAACGTCGTTCTCATTCGTGAGTCTATGAAACCCTAAAACGTCATTTTGAGACGAGTCATTCGGAACACACCAAAAAAGATATGGAGTTCTTTCGTCGGTATGAAGCTAGTTGCAAACGTCAGAGACTTGGTCGAACAGAAAGTTTTCACCAAGGGAACACGGCATTAGTGCAAGCATCATTGAAGTCGCGTTATATATTGCCAAGCAAAATAAACCTCACACAATAGAAGAAAATCTCTTCAAACTCTGCATGTTGAAGTTGGTGAAATTAATTCTTGGGGATTCAAGTGCAGTAAAGATGCAACAAATATCTGTTAAATACTATTGGGCGGCATACAGTAGATATTAAAAAACTAATTTTGAATGAAATCAAGCATTCACCATTGTTTGCTTTTCAAGTTGTGCTTGTCTTTGTGAGATATATTCATTCAGATGATAGAAGAGTTGCTATTTTGTGAAGATATCATGGAGAAAATAAATACGTTTTTTTTTAAACTAGAATATTACAACGGAAAACCGCTGTGGTGTTTGTACGGATGGTGCACTATCTATGTTTGGGTCACAATCAGGCTTCCAGAAAAAAGTAAAAGATTTAGCTCCCTAACCAAGGGGAATCCATTGCACGATTCACAAGTATGCCCTCGCCAGCAAGACTCTTCCGACTCCATTGCTATTCGATCATAAAAGTGGTAAATGATATTAAATCTAGAGCCCTAAACACCAGTCTGTATAAAGAACTGTGCAAAACATGGATTCTGATCACGAGGTTCTGCATTTACACACGGACAGACACACACACACACACACACAGACACACAGACATACGGACAGAATTGCAAAGCCCAGTTTTTCAGACTGGATTACGCATAAAACTTCTTAATTTTGATAAATCTGGATTGATAATTTTTGCCCGATTAAAATAAGTCCTCTATACTTCGGATGTGATGAAGGACTGAGGTGTAATACGGTGAAAATGATTAAAATTTCAAGTGATTTTTGTGCACGATTACAATACTTTCTCTATGCTTCGTATATACGAGAAAGTAAAAAGCACATTTTTACTTTCTCGTATATACGAAGTATAGAGAAAGTATTGTAATCGTGCAAAAAAAAAAATCGAGATTTTTACAAATCTCGACGTTTTACACCTCACTGATACGGAAAAACATAATTTTGCAATCTTGTCCGTATGTCTGTCTGTCTGTCTGTCTGTCTGTCTGTCTGTCTGTCTGTCTGTCTGTCTGTCTGTCTGTCTGTGTGTCTGTCTGTCTGTCTGTCTGTCTGTCCGTGTGTAAACACGATTACTTGAGAACCGTTACAGCTAGGTTGATGAAATTTCATATATAAGTATTTTATCAAAATCGTAGATCCGTATCAACTTTTGAGCGATTTCCGATAACCGGAAGTGGTACTTTTCCTACTTTGAATTTTTCAAAAGCCTATAACTTGAGTACTATTTCAGATAGATAAATGAAATTTCACATGTAAGTAAAAGATCTAATTCTCTACCTTCTGTTACATTTTGAGTAATTACCGTTTACCGGAAGTAGTAATTTACGCTACTTCTGATTTCTCAAAAAACTAATGTAAATTTTTAAAGTACTAATAATATTGCGCACTATTATGCGCTTTTTTATTTGGCGTTCACTTGGTGTGCAATTAATTTGTCTACGAGATTTTATTCTATTTTTAAAACTTTAAGTATTTAAAATGGATTAAAAATCATGTCTATAGCCCGAGTTCCCATCCCCTGTTATTTTATATAAGAATATCCGAGAAAGTTTAGGGGATATCACTCCCGGTTTATTTAGGTTAGACTCAAATGGATTTGAAAAAAAATATTAGAAAATGGATACCATTTGTGTCATAGTACAAAAACTATTATCCCAACCCCCCCCCCCCCCCTACCTCTAACGGAAACCTTGATACCTCTAACGGAAACCTTGCTACGTCTAACGGAAACCTTGCTACGTCTAACGGAAACCTTGCTACGTCTAACGGAAACCTTGCTACGTCCAACGGAGACATTGCTACGTCTAACGGAAACCTTGCTACGTCTAACGGAAACCTTGCTACGTCTAACGGAAACCTTTCTACGTCTAACGGAAACCTTGCTAGGTCTAACGGAAACCTTTCTACGTCTAACGGAAACCTTGCTACCTCTAACGGAAACCTCGCTACGTCTAAAGGAAACCTCGCTACGTCTAACGGAAACCTTGCTACGTCTAACGGAAACCTTTCTACGTCTAACGGAAACCTTGCTACGTCTAACGGAAACCTTGCTACGTCTAACGGAAACCTCGCTACGTCTAACGGAAACCTTGCTACGTCTAACGGAAACCTTGCTACGTCTAACGGAAACCTTTCTACGTCTAACGGAAACCTTGCTACGTCTAACGGAAACCTTGCTACGTCTAACGGAAACCTTGCTATGTCTGGCATCAAAGTCTCGTCTTTCCGGTTGATCAGGTTGCAATCAACACCCACGGGCTAGCGAAAAAAACCGCTCCCGACAGTTGACACTGGAGTATGCAAATTAGCGTCTGTCAAATCAGGGCTTGTTTCCATTCTTAATTACCGTATGCTAATTATTTCTGTAGAAAGGCCAATAGGCTCCTATTTCTATGTAAGGATGGCTACATGTGTGAGGGTGGCTACATGTGGGAGGATAGCTACATGTGTGAGGATGGCTACATGTGTGAGGATAGCTACATGTGTGAGGATGGCTACATGTGTGAGGATGGCTACATGTGGGAGGATGGCTACATGTGTGAGGATGGCTACATGTGTGAGGATGGCTACATGTGTGAGGATGGCTACATGTGTGAGGATGGCTACATGTGTGAGGATGGCTACATGTGTGAGGATGGCTACATGTGTGTGATGGCTACATGTGTGAGGATGGCTACATGTGTGAGGATGGCTACATGTGGGAGGATGGCTACATGTGTGAGGATGGCTACATGTGGGAGGATGGCTACATGTGGGGGGATGGCTACATGTGGGAGGATGGCTACATGTGGGGGGATGGCTACATGTGGGAGGATGGCTACATGTGGGGGGATGGCTATAAGTAACATCAGTTTGTTTCGGTACACATCAATGTGTCTTGCCTCACCGTGTCAGAAATTGAACCCTTGAGATAAATGACTGGACGATATTGTTTCCTGCTTAAGTTTAGCACTTTTTTTCTGACATCGCTCCCCCCAACCCCACCCAGGATCCGGTTGAAGGGTTTTGATGGGGGGGGGGATAGAAACTTCGGCTGCATTTGAGGGGAGAGGTGGATCAGAAATCGGAGAGGGGGGGGGGGGTGGACGCGTCAAAAATGAACCGCTCGTCCCACAGAGACAAAAAACAATTTGGGTCACACAAATTACAAAATTAATTGTATATATTTAAGAACAATGACAACAATTTGACGATTACACAATTATTTCTACATATTTAAGAACAATGACGACAATTTGACGATTACAAAATCAAAATCGGAAGTCTGTTTTTTACTAACATCTTTAATTTAATTGCTGAATTTTTGTAACAGTCGCCAGTCAAAGAAAACCAAAAAGTTTGAATGCCAAATTGTCTCTTGTATTAACTACTAATACAACACAACTCAAAGACAATTACTGTTGTTTTAATGTGAATTAAATAGATATCTATTAGTTAGGACTGCTTATAAATGTTCTTAGCCCCCGATGTTTGTTTGCCAATTTCTTCATTCACAACTTCGCTCTCTACCTGTAATGCGTGTTTGAAATATTGTATGTCTTCCTATTGTATGTCTTCCTATTGTATGTCTTCTTATTGTATGTCTTCCTATTGTATGTCTTCTTATTGTATGTCTTCTTATTGTATGTCTTCTTATTGTATGTCTTCTTATTGTATGTCTTCTTATTGTATGTCTTCTTATTGTATGTCTTCTTATTGTATGTCTTCTTATTGTATGTCTTCTTATTGTATGTCTTCTTATTGTATGTCTTCTTATTGTATGTCTTCTGTTTGAAATATTGTATGTCTTCTTATTGTATGTCTTCCTATTGTATGTCTTCTTATTGTATGTCTTCTTATTGTATGTCTTCTTATTGTATGTCTTCTGTTTGAAATATTGTATGTCTTCTTAAACTCAGCGTTGGAATTTATAGAAAAAAAAAGTTGATGCATTCTCGTATATCCTTGTATGGGAGGGGGGGGGGGTCATCCATAAATGACGTCAAATTTTAAGGGGGAGGGGTTCCTTAATTTTGTGACGGTGTGTAATGAGGGGGAGGGGGGTGTTCAGATGGTGTGATGTCACACTTTTATATTATAAAAAACCATTGCTAGAAAACGAATTTGAGACGTTATTTCGCGTTTTAGAAAACTGTTTTAATAAATTGTAAAAGAAATTGATTAAAACACTCTATGTTGACAGAGTTCAGACAAGATTGGGGAAAAATATCGCTGTTTTAAGAAAAATTCAACTGCAATTTTGAGGGGGGGGGGGTGTAGTCTGAGGTGTGACGTCATTTTCTGAGGTCTGGTTTTTTTGTGACGATGTGTGACGGAGTGGAAGGGGGTAGGTAAAAATCACTTGAGTACCGTTACAGCTAGGTTGATGAATTTCATATGTAAGTATTATATTAAATTTGTAGAACTGTTTCAACTTTTCAGCGATCTCCAGTGAAGCCTCTAACTTGAGTACTGTTTCATATAGATAAATGACATTTCACAGTTTGGTAAAAAAAAATCTAATTCCCTGCCTTCTTTCAACTTTTAAGTAATTTTCGTTGATCGGAAGTAATAATTGACGCTATTTCCGATTTCTCAAAAAAAAAAACACAAATGAATTTATAAAGTAATAATAATATTCCGCATTATTATTCACGTATTGTTTGGCGTTCACTTGGTGCGCAATAGTTGTTTTTTTTACGAGATTCTATTATATTTTTAAAAATTTAAGTAATTTAAAATGGATTAAAAATCATGTTTATATCCCAAGTTGCCAGTCTCAAATGGACTCTTTGTTTTTCCTTTTGCCTTTATTCTTCATTTCACCGATTTTACTTCACACGAATTGGGAGCTTACTGTTTCAACAAGTTACATATTAATGCACGCATAAATATTATCATAACTGCATGGCACTTATCACATTAAAACATGCGGGATACAGTACATGATTACAGTTTCACATTTCAAAAGAAAATTTTTTTTTAAACTCCATTGGACTCATTTTATCAGTTTGTTTGTTACAGACATGCGTAAGAAAAAACTCAACTTAATCAGCATTTTAATTAATTTTTTTTCACTTAGACATGAATTGATGTCTAGAAAACTTAATATTTATCATTTCAAAAAGGGCTCATTTTTCAACTAAACGTTAAGTGCAAACAACAAAATCCAACTATATTTTTTATCCTTTCGCAAAAAATATAATTTTATCTGAACATTTACAAATCACTTTACGTTATTGATTATTAACAAAAATGTATTTACCTTAAAGGAATCTAGATTTGTGTTTGTGTCGATTTGGAGTTTATTTTTTTCATTTTTTGCATTCATTTCTGCATTTATGTTTGCGTTAATGTTTATTTTTGCTTTTGCATGTTTGCATATTTACGTTTACATTTGCTTTTATTTTTACGTTCATATTTGCGTATATGTTTACGTTTGCGTTTATGTGTTGTTTTTATGTTTGCGTTTCTGTTTCTGTTACGTAAAAAAGTTAAAACAAATCGGAAGGGATGTGATTTTAGAAAACGTAAAAACCATAAACTACAACTTCCGGTCACCGGAAGTCACTTCAAGTTAAAAAGAACATTTAAATAAGATCTTATACCTATGAATACATTTTAGTTCATCTTACTATAACAGTACTTATCTGTATTTAAGAATCCGGAAATAGAGTAAAGTGCCTCTTTCGCATATCGGAGGTAATTCAAAAAGAGTAATCAAAGTGTAAGATTGTATAATTATGTATGAAATTTCCAACAAATAACTGAAACAGTACTCAAGTTATCGCTGTCCAACGCAAATGCAGTAAAGTACCGCTTCCGGTTTTTGATATCATACAAAAGTTAAAAGGAACCATTGCAAACAATCTTGTACTTGTATAAGGTACTCAAGTTATTGGCTTTAGAGATACAGAAAGTAGAGTAAGTACCACTTCCTGTTATCAGAAATCGCCCAAAAGTCAAAGGGAAAGTATAATTTTGATGTTATACTCATATATTAAATTTCGTAAACTTAAGTAAAAAGGTAATCAAGTTATCGTGTTTTACATACACACAGACAGTAGGAAACGTCTGAAAAACGAAATATGTCCGGCTCCGAAAGATTGTAAAACGTCAAAATTAGTATGAATGTGGATTTAGATTTCTTTATGATAACAATGTATCCCTTATATTCCGTACACGATAAAGATAGGAGGTGTAAAATGGCGAAAACTGTTAAAATTTTATTTACACTTTGTCCATGATTACAACTCTTTATTCTCTGTATACAAGAAAGTAAAAACAACTTATTTTTACAAGCTTTTAATTAGTTCACATTTACAAGCTTTTATTTAGTTTGCAACGTCTGTTTGTTTAAGGGTTTGTGGAAAATTTTGTATCTCAATTTTGAACAACTTCTAATGCAGCTATTTGGTTCAAACTTTCCAGGTAAGTTCTACTTCGATGACAATACAAGTTTATCAATTTTACAAATTTAATTAGATGATTAATTAGTCATTAAAACTGAATTAAACGGTTTCAAAACAAAGGGGAGATAATGAAATTAAATCACTCAATAGATTACTATATTCAATAACAGAGGGTGTCAACTCATTGGCGTAGCGAGGGGGGGGGGGGGGGGGGCGGGGGTGCGGACCGCACCGGGTGACACCATTTAAGGGGGTGACAAAAAGGTAAAAAAATAGCAAAATATATAGAGAAAAAAATTCCGCTTAATTAAGTGATTAATTAGAGTGTTGAATAGTCTTTTAGAGCAAATTTGACAAATCCCGACAAGGGTGGAGGGAGGTGGGGGTGACACCATGACGTAAACGTTCTAATGATAGAGAAAACAAGCTACATCAAGCTGTATTTATAACCGACTATAGATAAAAAATCGTTAGTATTATATCTGAGCACAGTTTAAAGCAATCGTAATAACTTATGTGTTAATCCATGTATGGAGGGGGGGAGGTAAAAAAATGAAATACATAAAAAAATATATGTTAATACATATAAACATGCGTATATACATACTTATATGTAGGGTGGTTAGATTTGTCCAGATGAAGTATTTTCTTATATAAACAATTGTTTGTAACAAAAGTAAACAAAGACGTCATTTGGTATATGTACAGGTGAGGTAGCTTTTTAAAGTAATAATTTTTAAATAATTTTTTTTACTTTCTAAAAGAGAAAAAAAATCACAAAGTATAGCATTCGTTTAAATAAATATTTCGTTATAAATTGTATTGTACTGAAATCGTACAAATTAATTGCTAAAGTGAATTTAATATAATATTTGTTTTATACTTTTAAGGAAGCCTTTGCAGTTCTAATAACCTTGCGAGTAATACGTTTGCGACTACACCAATTCTAGCATGACATACAATTACTCAAACTGTTTAAACTTAGACCCTTAGCACTCCACATAACAGCCAATCACCAATTAATTAATCATTTTAATTATCAAAAGCGAAGCTAGGAAGTATGCCTAGTATATGTATATGTATATGTATATGTATATGTATATGTATATGTATATGTATATGTATATGTATATGTATATGTATATGTATATGTATATGTATATGTATATGTATATGTATATGTATATGTATATGTATATGTATATGTATATGTATATGTATATGTATATGTATATGTATATGTATATGTACATGTACATGTATATGTACATGTATATGTATATGTACATGTACATGAACATGTACATGTATATGTATATGTATATACATATATACATGACGCCATTGTGTCAACTATCTAGACGCAATCACCCTAACAGTCTGGTGAGCTGTGGTTCACGAGAATGTTTACAATCGTTGAGCCGGTCGATCTAGTGAATGCTATCAGGGGCAGATAATAAAGTTTTTAAACAATTTGAAACTAAGGGGGAGGTAACAAGATTAAGAGCTTGATCAGCTTGTTGTTGTCTGTAAATTGTGGTCACTGACGGCTACATTCACGGGGCAGATAATCGTCTTTCAGATACAGCTAGCTGCTGATGTTTTAAGGCAAATTTTTTTAGTCGTGTCGATTTCATAAATAACGAATTACTCAAAAGTAGATAATAAAACAAATATATAAGACTTTATAGCAACAAGCTTTAAATGCACAGAAAATAAAAAAAATTAAACTAATTAGCTTTCTTTAATAATTTGGTCGCTCATGAGATCTTTTACATATTTTAGCGACAAAAGTTTTATTTTCTTATTTTCAGTGCATTTTAAAGCTTTTTTTACTTTCTCGTATATACGAAGTATAGAGAAAGTCTTGTAATCGTGCAAAAAAAAAATCGAGATTTTTACAAATCTCGACGTTTTACACCTCACTGATACGGAAAAACATAATTTTGCAATCTTGTCCGTATGTCTGTCTGTCTGTCCGTGTGTAAACACGATAACTTGAGTACCGTTACAGCTAGGTTGATGAAATTTCATATATAAGTATTTTATCAAAATCGTAGATCCGTATCAACTTTTGAGCGATTTCCGATAACCGGAAGTGGTACTTTTCCTACTTTGAATTTTTCAAAAGCCTATAACTTGAGTACTATTTCAGATAGATAAATGAAATTTCACATGTAAGTAAAAGATCTAATTCTCTACCTTCTGTTACATTTTGAGTAATTTCCGTTGACTGGAAGTAGTAATTTACGCTACTTCCGATTTCTCAAAAAACTAATGTAAAATTTAAAAGTACTAATAATATTGCGCATTATTATGCGCTTTTTTATTTGGCGTTCACTTGGTGTGCAATTAATTTGTCGACGAGATTTTATTCTATTTTTAAAACTTTAAGTATTTAAAATGGATTAAAAATTCTTTCTACAGCCCGAGTTCCCATCCCCTGTTATTTTATATACGAATATTCGAGAAAGTTTAGGGGAGATCACTTCCGGTTTATTTCTATAAATGGTCTTAATGTTTGTTTATTGTTTTTGTGGCAAAACTTTATTAAAGTTTGGAGAAGGGGAAATTTAAGCATTTTCCGAATAAATTCTCAATGCAACAAAATAAAGACTTATCTAAGAAATCGAAATGCCACATTGAGTATTTTTTCAGCTTTATTCAATCCAAGTTATAAGATAACTGATTCTCACATATAAGAAACGTAAATTTGATTTGAAAGGCTGCTTCAGTTTGATGGCGGATACACGCAGCAGACGCTTGGCTAGGGATAGATTTTTTACAAGGGTGAGGAGGGGTTGTAGATTGCATCTATAGGGTGACACCAAAATGTAAAATAACTAAATTGGATGAGAAAGTCTGCTTTTTCCAGGTTGCTTAATAGCTTGTTAGAGTTAGATAAATTATTAAATCCAGTATGACACCACACTGCCGATGTTTTTCTGAGATACCCTGAGGGTTACCCCCTGAGATACCTTGAGGGTTACCCCCTGAGATACCCTGAGATACCCTGAGATACCCTGAGGGTTACCCCCTGAGATACCCTGAGGGTTACCCCCTGAGATACCCTGAGGGTTACCCCCTGAGATACCCTGAGATACCCTGAGATACCCTGAGGGTTACCCCCTGAGATACCCTGAGGGTTACCCCCTGAGATACCCTGAGGGTTACCCCCTGAGATACCCTTAGAGTTACCCCCTGAGATACCCTGAGGGTTACCCCCTGAGATACCCTGAGATACCCTGAGATACCCTGAGGGTTACCCCCTGAGATACCCTGAGGGTTACCCCCTGAGATACCCTGAGGGTTACCCCCTGAGATACCCTGAGATAAGAAAAACGTGGGGCGCCGTGATTTTCTTACAGTTTCTAATACTGTTGACTCTCTACAAGCTCCCTAATAAAAGTCAATAGTATTATCTAATCAATAGTAATATAACTTTTACTTCGGCGCCCCACGTTTTTCATCGCTTATAGTAGAGTGATCGCTTGCATTATTGTGATGTATAGCATTTATTTTCTACTTTTTAGTTCAATCAGAAAACGTGGGTTTTTAAAACTTTTTTAATGATTATTATTATGTTATTCAAATTGGTTTTCTCTGTTAACTTATCAGTGTAATTCGATTGTAAATGTGAATATTTTTCAACGTTTAAACTTCAATATCCAAAGAGTTTTCTTTGAACTATCTGTCTGTCTGTCTGGCAGAAAGGCAGACAGATATATATATATATATATATATATATATATATATATATATATCAATATATAAAACATAGATCTCCATAAACCATTTATCTCCGTAGGGGGCGATTGTTGTTAGTAGTAAGACAGTCACACAACGTGGCAGGTTGTGTGACTACCACGTTGTGTGACTGACTACCACGTTGTATGCTTGATCCTGATTGTTTTATGTTTTCGCCGTGCGTTCAATTGTTATTGAACAATAATTAAATGTCTTTTCTTAAATTAAAGCTCTTCTAATTTAATTATTGATTGTTTATCTTGAGCGGTGAGTTGAATCTTTTTTTAACGGATGTCATTGCGTCAGGCTCTTGTTTTATTCGTTTCTTTTTTGTCATCGCTTCTAGCTGTATTGCTGCAGCTAGTCAACACATTTTTGGCATTAACTGCAGCCAGTAAATCGATTTAGCAATTCGTCTTCCAAATATAACATCCTTAGCACCTTGTACAAGCTTTTATTTAACTTGCTTCCTCTGTTTGTCTGTTTGTCTGTCTGTCGCCAGTCTGTCGTCATAGATCTAAACGCTTGAACGAAAGTTCGGGCACTCGTGACAGATGGCATGTGGGTCAAGACATGAAGACAATTCTTTCTGACACCAAATTCGACTTTTTTAAAAATTAATGAACTAAAATTTTCTTAAATTAGTAGGCAGTCTTATGTCTTATCCAACTATGATGCACTATTATACGCGCTTTATCATCTTCGTTTAGTGCGCAATAGTTTTATAGTGATGCAACTCTATTGTGTTAAAATAAATTAAACCACTGAAAAATAAAGCGAGAGTGATCTGTCTTAATTTGTTCTCGAAACTTCGTATACAACACTAAGGGGATGACACGATTTTAATCCATTTTTAAATACTCAACTTTTTAAAATAGAATAGAATCTCAATGAAAAAAGAATTGCGCGCAAAGCTAACAGCAAACAATGTGTGTATAATAGTGCAGAACATTAGTACTTTATAAAATCATATGCGTTTTTTTGAGAAATCAGAAATAGCGTTAAGTAGGAGCCTACTACTTCAGGTCAACCGAAATTACTTAAAACTTGAAAGAAGGCAGAGAATTAGATTTTTTACTTACATGTGAAATTTCAACTACCTATCAGAAACAATACTCAAGTTATAAGCTTTTGAAAATAGACTAAATAGAAGTTGATACAACACTACAAATTGTATATAATACGTATATATGAAATTTCATCAACCTTGCTGTAAAAGTACTCAAGTTATCGTGTTTACAGACACACACACACATACGCAGCTTTTCCGTTTAGATTACGTGAAAAACGCCGAAAGTTTGACAAAGGGGTCATCCATAAATGACGTCACACTCGTAGGGGGAAGGGGTGGGGGTCCGTAATTTTGTGACGGTGTGTGATGAGGTGGAGGGTGGGTTCAGATGGTGCGACGTCACACTTTTGCTTTATCAAAAAGCAATGTTGGAAAACGAAATTCAGACGTTATTTTGCGTTTTAGAAAACTGTTTTAATAAATTATAATATGAATTTATTAAAATACTCTATTTTGACGGGGTTCAGACAAGATTTTAGAAAAATATCAATGTTTAAAAAAAATTCAACTACAATTTCGATGGGGATTGTAGGCTTTGGGGTCATCCATAAATGACGTCACGCTTTTTTTTTGACGATTTTTACCTCCCTCCCTCCCCTCCGTCACACGTCGTCACAAAAAGCCAGACCCCCCCCCCCCTAAAATGACGTCACACCTCAACCTACAGCCCCCCTCAAAATTGCAGTTGAATTTTTTAAAACATCGATATTTTTCTAAAATCTTGTCTAAACTATTACAATTTATTAAAACAGTTATCTAAAACGCGAAATAACGTCAAAAATTCGTTTCCTAACATTGCTTTTTTATAATGCAAAAGTGTGAAGTCGCAACATCTGAATCACCCCCCCCCAACCCCTCATCACACATCGTCACAAAATTACGGACCCCCCCCCCTCCCCCCTACGACGTCATTTATGGATGACCTTCTTCTCGTATTTACGAAGTATAAAGAAAGTCTTGTAATCGTGCAAAAAAAATTGAGATTTTTGCAAATCTAGACGTTTTACACCTCCCTGAGTCGGAAAAACATAGTTTTGCAATCTTGTCCGTATGTCTGTGTGCGTGTGTATGTGTGTGTATGTGTCTGTGTCTGTAAACACGATAACTTGAGTACCGTAACAGCTAGGTTGATGGAATTTCATATATAAGTATTATATCAAAATCTTAGATCCGTATTAACTTTTGAGCGATTTCCGATAACCGGAAGTGATTTTTTTTCCACTTTCAATTTTTCAAAAGCCTATAACTTGAATACTATTTCAGATAGATAAATGAAATTTCGCGTGTTAGTAAAAGATCTAATTCTCTGCCTTCCTTCAAATTTTGAGTAATATCCGTTGACCGGAAGTATTAATTTTCGCTATTTCCGATTTCTCAAGAAAACGCATGTGAATTTATAAAGTACTAATATTATTCCGCACTATTATGCACATTTTATTAGGTGTTCACTTGGTGTGCAATTCTTTTTTTCTACGAGATTTCATTCTATTTTTTAAAAGTTTAAGTATTTAAAATGGATTAAAAATCGTGTCTATATCCCAAGTTGCCATCCCCTATTGATTCATATAAGAATATTCGAGAAATTTTAGGGGAAATCACTCCCGGTTTATTTTTATTTACAATAGAGTTACATGACAAAAAACCATTGCGCACCTATTGAAAGTGACGACGCCCTATTGAACGTGATGACACGTGTATAATAGTGTGGATTAGTTGGATAAGACTGCCTACTAATTTGGTCAAAATTTTAATTAATTCATAAAAAATGAATGAGGTATCCAATTTAGTCAAATTTAATGTCATGTTGCATTGTCTTTATGTCTTGACCCACGTACTAACTACGAACCGTATCTGTCAGTTAGAAGTGCCTTCAATTTCGCTCTGGCGTTTCGATCTAAACAGACAGACTGACGACAGACAGACAGACAGAGGAAGTGAGTTAAATAAAAGCTTGTAACAAGCTTTTATGTATTAACGCACTAAAAAGTAGAAAATAATTTCTTTTAATTTCTAACCTTTAAATGTATAATAATACATTACTATTTAAATAACTATTTAGGCTACGACTATAATTATTTGCACTCAATCTCGATCAGTACCCCGCAATCTCTAAAAGACGATTATCTGCCCCTACTTAGTAGCCACAAAAAAATCAGTCAGCCGTGAAAAAAAGTTGACCGCCGTCTGAGCTATTATTCGATCTTGTTGAATATTGTATTCTTTTAATTAAATTTTAATGACTAGACTTTGTCTAATTGCCGTAAAAAAATAATTTTGCAATGTCAGAGGAGACAAATGTAGCCTACTTGAAAGTTTGAACGAAATCGCTGCATTAAAAGTGGGTCAAAATTAAGTTACAAGATTTGCAACATCCCCCCCCCCCACACACACACACAAAATAAACAGACCCTTTGATCTTGTGAAAACTATATGGATGTCTTGATCATGTTAAAGTGCCAATTCAATCTTTCTGTAACAAAATGTCTGTCCGAAATGTTTAAGTTTTTAAAACAAAATCTAAAGTTAGATGGTTGTAACAGAAATAAATTGAAGAGAATGTGATGTTTCTATTCCATAGAAAAGCAATCGCAAATCGTTTGATAACGTGAAGTTTCTCCCATCCTGTGGTTGAAGTTTCTCCCATCCTGTGGTTGAAGTTTCTCCCATCCTGTGGTTGAAGTTTCTCCCATCCTGTGGTTGAAGTTTCTCCCATCCCGTGGTTGAAGTTTCTCCCATCCTGTGGTTGAAGTTTCTCCCATCCTGTGGTTGAAGTTTCTCCCATCCTGTGGTTGAAGTTTCTCCCATCCTGTGGTTGAAGTTTCTCCCATCCTGTGGTTGAAGTTTCTCCCATCCTGTGGTTGAGTGGTTGAAGTTTCTCCCATCCTGTGGTTGAAGTTTCTCCCATCCTGTGGTTGAAGTTTCTCCCATCCTGTGGTTGAAGTTTCTCCCATCCTGTGGTTGAGTGGTTGAAGTTTCTCCCATCCTGTGGTTGAAGTTTCTCCCATCCTGTGGTTGAAGTTTCTCCCATCCTGTGGTTGAAGTTTCTCCCATCCTGTGGTTGAAGTTTCTCCCATCCTGTGGTTGAAGTTTCTCCCATCCCGTGGTTGAAGTTTCTCCCATCCTGTGGTTGAAGTTTCTCCCATCCTGTGGTTGAAGTTTCTCCCATCCTGTGGTTGAAGTTTCTCCCATCCTGTGGTTGAAGTTTCTCCCATCCTGTGGTTGAGTGGTTGAAGTTTCTCCCATCCTGTGGTTGAAGTTTCTCCCATCCTGTGGTTGAAGTTTCTACCATCCTGTGGTTGAGTGGTTGAAGTTTCTCCCATCCTGTGGTTGAAGTTTCTCCCATCCTGTGGTTGAAGTTTCTCCCATCCTGTGGTTGAAGTTTCTCCCATCCTGTGGTTGAAGTTTCTCCCATCCTGTGGTTGAGTGGTTGAAGTTTCTCCCATCCTGTGGTTGAGTGGTTGAAGCTTCTCCCATCCTGTGGTTGAAGTTTCTCCCATCCTGTGGTTGAGTGGTTGAAGTTTCTCCCATCCTGTGGTTGAAGTTTCTCCCATCCTGTGGTTGAAGTTTCTCCCATCCTGTGGTTGAAGTTTCTCCCATCCTGTGGTTGAGTGGTTGAAGTTTCTCCCATCCTGTGGTTGAGTGGTTGAAGCTTCTCCCATCCTGTGGTTGAAGTTTCTCCCATCCTGTGGTTGAGTGGTTGAAGTTTCTCCCATCCTGTGGTTGAGTGGTTGAAGCTTCTCCCATCCTGTGGTTGAAGTTTCTCCCATCCTGTGGTTGAGTGGTTGAAGTTTCTCCCATCCTGTGGTTGAAGTTTCTCCCATCCTGTGGTTGAAGTTTCTCCCATCCTGTGGTTGAAGCTTCTCCCATCCTGTGGTTGAAGTTTCTCCCATCCTGTGGTTGAAGTTTCTCCCATCCTGTGGTTGAAGTTTCTCCCATCCTGTGGTTGAAGTTTCTCCCATCCTGTGGTTGAAGTTTCTCCCATCCTGTGGTTGAAGTTTCTCCCATCCTGTGGTTGAAGTTTCTCCCATCCTGTGGTTGAAGTTTCTCCCATCCCGTGGTTGAAGTTTCTCCCATCCTGTGGTTGAAGTTTCTCCCATCCTGTGGTTGAAGTTTCTCCCATCCTGTGGTTGAGTGGTTGAAGTTTCTCCCATCCTGTGGTTGAAGTTTCTCCCATCCTGTGGTTGAAGTTTCTCCCATCCTGTGGTTGAAGTTTCTCCCATCCCGTGGTTGAAGCTTCTCCCATCCTGTGGTTGAAGCTTCTCCCATCCTGTGGTTGAGTGGTTGAAGTTTCTCCCATCCTGTGGTTGAAGTTTCTCCCATCCCGTGGTTGAAGTTTCTCCCATCCTGTGGTTGAAGTTTCTCCCATCCTGTGGTTGAAGCTTCTCCCATCCTGTGGTTGAGTGGTTGAAGTTTCTCCCATCCTGTGGTTGAAGTTTCTCCCATCCTGTGGTTGAGTGGTTGAAGTTTCTCCCATCCTGTGGTTGAAGTTTCTCCCATCCTGTGGTTGAAGTTTCTCCCATCCTGTGGTTGAAGTTTCTCCCATCCTGTGGTTGAAGTTTCTCCCATCCTGTGGTTGAAGTTTCTCCCATCCTGTGGTTGAAGTTTCTCCCATCCTGTGGTTGAAGTTTCTCCCATCCCGTGGTTGAAGTTTCTCCCATCCTGTGGTTGAAGTTTCTCCCATCCTGTGGTTGAAGTTTCTCCCATCCTGTGGTTGAAGTTTCTCCCATCCTGTGGTTGAAGTTTCTCCCATCCTGTGGTTGAGTGGTTGAAGTTTCTCCCATCCTGTGGTTGAAGTTTCTCCCATCCTGTGGTTGAAGTTTCTCCCATCCTGTGGTTGAGTGGTTGAAGTTTCTCCCATCCTGTGGTTGAAGTTTCTCCCATCCTGTGGTTGAAGTTTCTCCCATCCTGTGGTTGAGTGGTTGAAGTTTCTCCCATCCTGTGGTTGAAGTTTCTCCCATCCTGTGGTTGAAGTTTCTGCCATCCTGTGGTTGAGTGGTTGAAGTTTCTCCCATCCTGTGGTTGAAGTTTCTCCCATCCTGTGGTTGAAGTTTCTCCCATCCTGTGGTTGAAGTTTCTCCCATCCTGTGGTTGAAGTTTCTCCCATCCTGTGGTTGAGTGGTTGAAGTTTCTCCCATCCTGTGGTTGAAGTTTCTCCCATCCTGTGGTTGAAGTTTCTCCCATCCTGTGGTTGAAGTTTCTCCCATCCTGTGGTTGAAGTTTCTCCCATCCTGTGGTTGAAGTTTCTCCCATCCTGTGGTTGAGTGGTTGAAGTTTCTCCCATCCTGTGGTTGAAGTTTCTCCCATCCTGTGGTTGAAGTTTCTCCCATCCCGTGGTTGAAGTTTCTCCCATCCTGTGGTTGAAGTTTCTCCCATCCTGTGGTTGAAGTTTCTCCCATCCTGTGGTGGAGTGGTTGAAGTTTCTCCCATCCTGTGGTTGAAGTTTCTCCCATCCTGTGGTTGAAGTTTCTCCCATCCTGTGGTTGAAGTTTCTCCCATCCTCCCATCCTGTGGTTGAAGTTTCTCCCATCCTGTGGTTGAAGTTTCTCCCATCCTGTGGTTGAAGTTTCTCCCATCCTGTGGTTGAAGTTTCTCCCATCCTGTGGTTGAAGTTTCTCCCATCCTGTGGTTGAAGTTTCTCCCATCCTGTGGTTGAAGTTTCTCCCATCCTGTGGTTGAAGTTTCTCCCATCCTGTGGTTGAAGTTTCTCCCATCCTGTGGTTGAGTGTTTGAAGTTTCTCCCATCCTGTGGTTGAAGTTTCTCCCATCCTGTGGTTGAAGTTTCTCCCATCCTGTGGTTGAGTGGTTGAAGTTTCTCCCATCCTGTGGTTGAAGTTTCTCCCATCCTGTGGTTGAAGTTTCTCCCATCCTGTGGTTGAAGTTTCTCCCATCCTGTGGTTGAAGTTTCTCCCATCCTGTGGTTGAAGTTTCTCCCATCCTGTGGTTGAAGTTTCTCCCATCCTGTGGTGGAGTGGTTGAAGTTTCTCCCATCCTGTGGTTGAAGTTTCTCCCATCCTGTGGTTGAGTGGTTGAAGTTTCTCCCATCCTGTGGTTGAAGTTTCTCCCATCCTGTGGTTGAAGTTTCTCCCATCCTGTGGTTGAGTGGTTGAAGTTTCTCCCATCCTGTGGTTGAAGTTTCTCCCATCCTGTGGTTGAGTGGTTGAAGTTTCTCCCATCCTGTGGTTGAAGTTTCTCCCATCCTGTGGTTGAGTGGTTGAAGCTTCTCCCATCCTGTGGTTGAAGTTTCTCCCATCCTGTGGTTGAAGTTTCTCCCATCCTGTGGTTGAAGTTTCTCCCATCCTGTGGTTGAAGTTTCTCCCATCCTGTGGTTGAAGTTTCTCCCATCCTGTGGTTGAAGTTTCTCCCATCCTGTGGTTGAGTGGTTGAAGTTTCTCCCATCCTGTGGTTGAAGTTTCTCCCATCCTGTGGTTGAAGTTTCTCCCATCCTGTGGTTGAAGTTTCTCCCATCCTGTGGTTGAAGTTTCTCCCATCCTGTGGTTGAAGTTTCTCCCATCCTGTGGTTGAAGTTTCTCCCATCCTGTGGTTGAGTGGTTGAAGTTTCTCCCATCCTGTGGTTGAAGTTTCTCCCATCCTGTGGTTGAAGTTTCTCCCATCCTGTGGTTGAAGTTTCTCCCATCCTGTGGTTGAAGTTTCTCCCATCCTGTGGTTGAAGTTTCTCCCATCCTGTGGTTGAAGTTTCTCCCATCCTGTGGTTGAGTGGTTGAAGTTTCTCCCATCCTGTGGTTGAAGTTTCTCCCATCCTGTGGTTGAGTGGTTGAAGTTTCTCCCATCCTGTGGTTGAAGTTTCTCCCATCCTGTGGTTGAAGTTTCTCCCATCCTGTGGTTGAAGTTTCTCCCATCCTGTGGTTGAAGTTTCTCCCATCCTGTGGTTGAAGTTTCTCCCATCCTGTGGTTGAAGTTTCTCCCATCCTGTGGTTGAGTGGTTGAAGTTTCTCCCATCCTGTGGTTGAAGTTTCTCCCATCCTGTGGTTGAGTGGTTGAAGTTTCTCCCATCCTGTGGTTGAAGTTTCTCCCATCCTGTGGTTGAAGTTTCTCCCATCCTGTGGTTGAAGTTTCTCCCATCCTGTGGTTGAAGTTTCTCCCATCCTGTGGTTGAAGTTTCTCCCATCCTGTGGTTGAAGTTTCTCCCATCCTGTGGTTGAGTGGTTGAAGCTTCTCCCATCCTGTGGTTGAAGTTTCTCCCATCCTGTGGTTGAGTGGTTGAAGTTTCTCCCATCCTGTGGTTGAAGTTTCTCCCATCCTGTGGTTGAAGTTTCTCCCATCCTGTGGTTGAAGTTTCTCCCATCCTGTGGTTGAAGTTTCTCCCATCCTGTGGTTGAAGTTTCTCCCATCCTGTGGTTGAAGTTTCTCCCATCCTGTGGTTGAAGTTTCTCCCATCCTGTGGTTGAAGTTTCTCCCATCCTGTGGTTGAAGTTTCTCCCATCCTGTGGTTGAAGTTTCTCCCATCCTGTGGTTGAAGTTTCTCCCATCCTGTGGTTGAAGTTTCTCCCATCCTGTGGTTGAAGTTTCTCCCATCCTGTGGTTGAGTGGTTGAAGTTTCTCCCATCCTGTGGTTGAAGTTTCTCCCATCCTGTGGTTGAGTGGTTGAAGTTTCTCCCATCCTGTGGTTGAAGTTTCTCCCATCCTGTGGTTGAAGTTTCTCCCATCCTGTGGTTGAAGTTTCTCCCATCCTGTGGTTGAAGTTTCTCCCATCCTGTGGTTGAAGTTTCTCCCATCCTGTGGTTGAAGTTTCTCCCATCCTGTGGTTGAGTGGTTGAAGCTTCTCCCATCCTGTGGTTGAAGTTTCTCCCATCCTGTGGTTGAGTGGTTGAAGTTTCTCCCATCCTGTGGTTGAAGTTTCTCCCATCCTGTGGTTGAAGTTTCTCCCATCCTGTGGTTGAAGTTTCTCCCATCCTGTGGTTGAAGTTTCTCCCATCCTGTGGTTGAAGTTTCTCCCATCCTGTGGTTGAAGTTTCTCCCATCCTGTGGTTGAAGTTTCTCCCATCCTGTGGTTGAAGTTTCTCCCATCCTGTGGTTGAAGTTTCTCCCATCCTGTGGTTGAAGTTTCTCCCATCCTGTGGTTGAAGTTTCTCCCATCCTGTGGTTGAAGTTTCTCCCATCCTGTGGTTGAAGTTTCTCCCATCCTGTGGTTGAAGTTTCTCCCATCCTGTGGTTGAAGTTTCTCCCATCCTGTGGTTGAAGTTTCTCCCATCCTGTGGTTGAAGTTTCTCCCATCCTGTGGTTGAAGTTTCTCCCATCCTGTGGTTGAAGTTTCTCCCATCCTGTGGTTGAAGTTTCTCCCATCCTGTGGTTGAAATTGAACCCAAATGTTTTCTAGTCAACAGAGTGCGAGGTTTCTGTCCATCGCGTAGAAAGTGACAGCATGCTAACTCATGTTATTCCGAAGACAGCCGTTTGTTTGAGTATTAACAAAACCTATTTCAAAGTTTCTCTAAGTTACCCTAAGAAACTCGCCTAACAAATAGGCCTACCAAATTGGTGTAACAATGAATGCAAGAATCCTACGGGAAATCCCTCTGAAAATTTTACACCGTAAAGTTGGAGACGAACGTTTGACTCTTCTCCAGGCCTGCTATGACAACACGATCTTCAGCGAGGGGGAGGGCAGGGGCTACCCCGTGCAGAACGGCGCCAAGCCGGGGGGGTCAGAACTTTGTGAGGATGGCACTGAGGGCCGCGGGTCGGGCTACTGTCGCCCTAGCCACGCGGCCAACGACTATATGCATTCCCTCCCCACACCAGCGCCCGACGATCTGGTGTTCCGCGCCCACAGGAAGCGGTCACGTGTCATCCTTCTGCTGCTTGTCTGCCTGCTGCTAGTAGTGGCTCTGACAGTTGGTCTACTAGTGCATTTTATAGGTGAGTCATACATACAGGTAGGTGAGTCCAGGTGCCATAGAGGTAGGTGAGTCCAGGTGTCATAGAGGTAGGTGAGTCCAGGTGTCATATAGGCGAGTACAGGTGTCATACAGGTGAGTCCAGGTGTCATACAGTTGAGTCCAGGTGTCATACAGGTGAGTCCAGGTGTCATACAGGTGAGTCCAGGTGTCATACAGGTGAGTCCAGGTGTCATACAGGTGAGTCCAGGTGTCATACAGGTGAGTCCAGGTGTCATACAGGTGAGTCCAGGTGTCATACAGGTGAGTCCAGGTGTCATATAGGCGAGTCCAGGTGTCATACAGGTGAGTCCAGGTGTCATACAGGTGAGTCCAGGTGTCATATAGGCGAGTCCAGGTGTCATACAGGTGAGTCCAGGTGTCATACAGGTATGTGAGTCCAGGTGTCATACAGGTGAGTCCAGGTGTCATACAGGTGAGTCCAGGTGTCATACAGGTGAGTCCAGGTGTCATACAGGTGAGTCCAGGTGTCATACAGGTGAGTCCAGGTGTCATACAGGTGAGTCCAGGTGTCATATAGGCGAGTCCAGGTGTCATACAGGTGAGTCCAGGTGTCATACAGGTGAGTCCAGGTGTCATATAGGCGAGTCCAGGTGTCATACAGGTGAGTCCAGGTGTCATACAGGTATGTGAGTCCAGGTGTCATACAGGTGAGTCCAGGTGTCATATAGGCGAGTCCAGGTGTCATACAGGTGAGTCCAGGTGTCATACAGGTGAGTCCAGGTGTCATACAGGTGAGTCCAGGTGTCATACAGGTATGTGAGTCCAGGTGTCATACAGGTGAGTCCAGGTGTCATACAGGTGAGTCCAGGTGTCATACAGGTGAGTCCAGGTGTCATACAGGTGAGTCCAGGTGTCATACAGGTGAGTCCAGGTGTCATATAGGCGAGTCCAGGTGTCATACAGTTGAGTCCAGGTGTGATACAGGTGAGTCCAGGTGTCATACAGGTGAGTCCAGGTGTCATATAGGCGAGTCCAGGTGTCATACAGGTGAGTCCAGGTGTCATATAGGCGAGTCCAGGTGTCATACAGGTGAGTCCAGGTGTCATACAGGTGAGTCCAGGTGTCATACAGGTGAGTCCAGGTGTCATACAGGTATGTGAGTCCAGGTGTCATACAGGTGAGTCCAGGTGTCATACAGGTGAGTCCAGGTGTCATACAGGTGAGTCCAGGTGTCATACAGGTGAGTCCAGGTGTCATACAGGTGAGTCCAGGTGTCATATAGGCGAGTCCAGGTGTCATACAGTTGAGTCCAGGTGTCATACAGGTGAGTCCAGGTGTCATACAGGTGAGTCCAGGTGTCATATAGGCGAGTTCAGGTGTCATACAGGTGAGTCCAGGTGTCATATAGGCGAGTCCAGGTGTCATACAGGTGAGTCCAGGTGTCATACAGTTGAGTCCAAGTGTCATAAGGTGAGTCCAGGTGTCATACAGGTGAGTCCAGGTGTCATACAGGTGAGTCCAGGTGTCATACAGTTGAGTCCAGGTGTCATACAGTTCAGTCCAGGTGTCATACAGGTGAGTCCAGGTGTCATACAGGTGAGTCCAGGTGTCATATAGGCGAGTCCAGGTGTCATACAGTTCAGTCCAGGTGTCATACAGGTGAGTCCAGGTGTCATACAGTTCAGTCCATGTGCCATACAGTTGAGTCCAGGTGTGATACAGGTGAGTCCAGGTGTCATACAGGTGAGTCCAGGTGTCATACAGTTCAGTCCAGGTGTCATACAGGTGAGTCCAGGTGTCATACAGTTCAGTCCATGTGCCATACAGTTGAGTCCAGGTGTGATACAGGTGAGTCCAGGTGTCATACAGGTGAGTCCACGTGTCATACAGTTCAGTCCATGTGCCATACAGTTGAGTCCAGGTGTGATACAGGTGAGTCCAGGTGTCATACAGTTGAGTCCAGGTGTCATACAGGTGAGTCCAGGTGTCATACAGGTGAGTCCAGGTGTCATATAGGCGAGTCCAGGTGTCATACAGTTGAGTCCAGGTGTCATACAGGTGAGTCCAGGTGTCATACAGGTGAGTCCAGGTGTCATATAGGCGAGTCCAGGTGTCATACAGGTGAGTCCAGGTGTCATATAGGCGAGTCCAGGTGTCATACAGGTGAGTCCAGGTGTCATACAGTTGAGTCCAGGTGTCATAAGGTGAGTCCAGGTGTCATACAGGTGAGTCCAGGTGTCATACAGGTGAGTCCAGGTGTCATACAGTTGAGTCCAGGTGTCATACAGTTCAGTCCAGGTGTCATACAGGTGAGTCCAGGTGTCATACAGGTGAGTCCAGGTGTCATACAGTTCAGTCCAGGTGTCATACAGGTGAGTCCAGGTGTCATACAGTTCAGTCCATGTGCCATACAGTTGAGTCCAGGTGTGATACAGGTGAGTCCAGGTGTCATACAGGTGAGTCCAGGTGTCATACAGTTCAGTCCATGTACCATACAGTTGAGTCCAGGTGTGATACAGGTGAGTCCAGGTGTCATACAGTTGAGTCCAGGTGTCATACAGTTCAGTCCATGTGCCATACAGTTGAGTCCAGGTGTGATACAGGTGAGTCCAGGTGTCATACAGGTGAGTCCACGTGTCATACAGTTCAGTCCATGTGCAATACAGTTGAGTCCAAGTGTGATACAGGTGAGTCCAGGTGTCATACAGGTGAGTCTAGGCGTGAGACAGGCAGGTGGGATGTTTTCTTTAAGTGTGTTGTCTCACTTATTTAGGCCCACTCGAATGTTTGCTTACTGACACTGAATTTATGTTTTAACTTCTTTTTTTTTAAAAACGTTTCAGGCGATTCTTCAGAAGATTCGTCTTCTCCATTTTCATTGTCATCTTCTTTATCTCCTCCTGGTAAGTTTTGAGGGCTGCTCATTTGATGGTTGGCTCATTTATTGATGCTATTGATAACCTTTATTGTATGACCTGTCGTTTTTAGTGATGACCTTTATTGTATGACCTGTCGTTTTTAGTGATGACCTTTATTGTATGACCTGTCGTTTTTTAGTGATGACCTTTATTGTATGACCTGTCGTTTTTAGTGATGACCTTTATTGTATGACCTGTCGTTTTTAGTGATGACCTTTATTGTATGACCTGTCGTTTTTAGTGATGACCTTTATTGTATGACCTGTCGTTTTTTAGTGATGACCTTTATTGTATGACCTGTCGTTTTTAGTGATGACCTTTATTGTATGACCTGTCGTTTTTAGTGATGACCTTTATTGTATGACCTGTCGTTTTTAGTGATGACCTTTATTGTATGACCTGTCGTTTTTAGTGATGACCTTTATTGTATGACCTGTCGTTTTTAGTGATGACCTTTATTGTATGACCTGTCGTTTTTAGTGATGACCTTTATTGTATGACCTGTCGTTTTTTAGTGATGACCTTTATTGTATGACCTGTCGTTTTTAGTGATAACCTTAGCCAGCATCCAGGGCAGCCTTACAGTTATTGCTGGGCCTTTTGCCATGTACAACCCCCACATGGCTGACTCTACTTCACCTGCTTTCATCATCCTTCGTAACGCTTTTTTATTTAAGGTAGGTCTGTCTAGGTCTGTGTAGCCTAATTTCTCAAGGTTAGTGTTAATAGCCCTTGGGTTGTTAGCCCCACTCTTTTTAAATACATGCTTAAAACTACTTATCCCTTTCAATCTTCGATTTGAGAGCCTTATCCCTAATCCTATCATTATCTCTTTATTCTAGCCGTAACAATAATCCTAACTCGAACCCTAATTTCAAACACTAATCCTACCCATATCAGTAACCGTATCCCTACATTCAGAAGCGTATCGATGGGGGGGGGGGTGCAGACCTCACCGGGTGATACCATTTAGGGGGTGACACCAAGGCAAAAAATACCACTGGTAAATAATAGGCAACACCCGGATTCTTTTGGGATAGTTCTAGACTGATGAACTATACGAAACTATAAAAGATTAATAGAAACACAACTCTTCGCAGGCTCGAAATCTAATGTCTAGGGTGAATCTAATAAAACTTTTAATCAAATCTAAAACCTTCTAAAAAGCAAACAAGTCTAAAAAATAAAATACAATCCAAAAACTATACAATAATTTAAAACCCAACTTACAATTTCATGGAAATCACAATCACTTCTTTCTACAATTAACACTGGGGTGAAATATCTAACTAACACAACCTATACTACGAAAAACCAAATACTGAGTACTAGAGGAATATAAGTAAACGAGCCGACCCGCGGCATATCATATGCCGCTATTTAGTTGTTTTATTTTCTACTTTTCACTAATTAATAATTTGTGAATTCGACAGTACCAATGCTGCCACTGAAAATATTTGCTTTAAAACACTATCAGTAGGTCGTTAAGAACGATACTACCCCCACCCTCCTTTCCCCCAACCCCTACCCTACACCCCCCCCCCCCCCCGTGAAAGCAGCCTCCTCTTAGTTACCTCCCCTAAGTTTAAAATCGTTTCAAACTAAATTATCTGCCCCTAATAAACCATAAACCCGGCTTTACGAATGTAAACATTTAGCGTGAACCACAGCTCACCAGACCATGTAGGGGTGGGAGTGGTAGGGAGCGCGTTTACAGCTTGTTTTCTAGCGTCTCCCAGAAGAGAATTATATATATAGATATATAGATTACGGCCTAACACAAGGTGGATGCTATGAGCCGCGGGTTGTCTCTGGGTGTCTTGTACGCCTCGTGTTTGGAACATTTTTCCTTTTTATATTACCCTGAAATTATGGGATGTTGACACCAATGTTAAGGACCATTGGGGGATGGATCCAAAACACGAGTAACACGAACACAGTTGTGAATACTATCACATTAGTCTGGTGGAAAATTTCTTAGTTCAAACAACAGATAGCTCAAGGCCATTTAAAATAATAAAATAAAACTATTAAAAAAATAAGAGCTAAGTAGGTCACAATAGCATAATATGTACAGAAAGATTATTCCACTGAATTAAGTGATTAATTAGAGTAAGATAAATAGTCTTTTAAGAGCAAAGTTGACAAATCCTGAAAAAGGTGGAGGGGCGGGGTGACACCATGACGTAAACCTGCTAATGACAGAAAAAAAAACACGCTACATCGAGCTGTATTTATAACCGGCTCTAGAAAAAAATCGTTTTATTGTATGAGCACAGTTTAAAGCAATCGCCGTGGGGTGGGGGGGGGGGAGTGGGAGTTACATTAACTCAACGTTGCAAAATATGCCTGAGGTAAACGGTTTGGTTGAGAATGTTAATAAGCTATATGTTAATCCATGTATGGGGGGGGAGGTAAAAAAATTAAATACATGTAGAAAAAAAAAGTATGTGAATACATATACACACACACACACACATATATATATATATATATATATATATATATATATATATATATATATATATATATATATATATATATATATATATATATATATATATATATATATATATATATATATATATATATATATATGTATATATATATATGTATATATATATATAATGGTGCACCTCCAAAACGGCCCGGGTCAAATCGGCCCCGTCAAAACGGCCCCTTAATATGACCCCGACAAAACGACCCCGTCAAAATAGCTCCGTCAAAAGGGCCCCGACTTATTGGCTCCCGTCAAATGGGCTCCCGTCATAATGACTCGCGACAAATAGGCTCCCGACAAATGGGCTCCCGGCATTTAGGCTCCCGTCAAATGGATTCCCGACATATTGGCTCCCGACAAAGCTTCTCCCGACATATTGGCACCCGACATAAGGGCTCACGACATATTGGCATCAGACAAAAGGCTCTCGATAAATTGGCTTCCGACAAAATGACTCCCGACATATTGGCTCCAGACAAATGAATCGTATTACCACTATTGGCATAAAAGAAACCATTTTGTCATACTTCCACTTCCACCATAATCTCTTTTAAATGGCTGCATGAAATTGTTTATCATGAACCAGCATCAATTCACAAACAAATTTAGCCCTTAACAGCTAAATTCCACCAATTCTAAATGTGTAAATGTATGATATACATGATGTTTACATGATAACAGCATTTTGTTTTGATAACCTACAAGCATACTGCAGTTAGGAAGGTACAGCGTGGACCCTTCTCCCCACACACTTGAGTTGGAACAGCATATAATAACCGACTCATGTGGAAGTCATCGATAGATGATCCTTAAATTAAAACATACTATTTCTTATACAAAATAAAATAATATAAAATAAGGCCTGCCGAACAAGTTGACGGTCACAAGTTGACGGTCACAACTTGGACGGTCCCAAGTTGACGGTCACAACTTGGACGGTCTCAAGTTGACGGTCACAAGTTGACGGTCACAACTTGGACGGTCACAAGTTGACGTTCACAATTTGGACGGTTCCATGTTGACTCTCACAATTTGGACATCGTGTACTACGTGAACATCGAATTAACCTATTTAGGCTGACAACAGCAAAGACATCCTAGCAACCATTTGCTACTCCACTAACTGCTTATCCACCAACTGCTAATCCACCAACTGCTAATCCATCAACTACTAATCCATTATCTGCTAATCCACCAACTGCTTATTCACCAACTGCTAATCCACCAACTGCTAATCCACTGACTATAATTTGATAAAATTACTAAAGTGCACCATTTTCCTATGATACAATGTATTGCTGGTAACCAACTTTGATTAAACCTCATGAAAATTGAAAAACAAATGTTTTTACTTTGATGTAATTTACAGATGGATACAATTTTTATGAATTCGAACTTGGCAAATATGTACAACAAAACACAAGTTTTACACTTAAGGTAAGTAGTCTGTGTTGACGTTAGTTGAGACATATCCAAGTGAGACATTATTAGGGAATCGACATCTAAGGAAGATAGATTTCTAGGGAAGTGATAGATATCTAGGGAAGTGATAGATTTCTAGGGAAGTGATAGATATCTAGGGAAGTGATAGATATCTAGGGGAGTGATAGATTTCTAGGAAAGTGATAAATATCTAGGGAAGGGATAGATTTCTAGGGAAGTGATAGATTTCTAGGGAAGTGATAGTGAAACCTATCTAAATGAAACAATTTAAGTGGCACACAGATAAAAATAAGTCACATTTGCAATATAGAAAGAGAACTGTTGGTCAAACTAGAAATTCGGCCTGTGACGGTGAGCTGATACAATCAATGGCTGGACATTGGTCATCAAACGGACTCGGTTGTCATCGCGAAATAAGGGGCGGTGGGGGCTGTGTGTCAGCCCAATCTCCGAGCTGTCTTTGATTACAACATGACCCTACCGTCTTCAGCTCCAGGCTATTACTCCCGCCCTACCCCCACCCCGCCCCTACCTTCACTCCCGCCACCCCAATTATTCACCATCCCAAATTTCCACCATGTGTAACCTTCCACCATTTGTAACCTTCCACTATTTTTAATCTTCCACTATTTTTAATCTTCCACCATCCCAACCTTCCACCATCTCAACCTTCCACCATCCCAACCTTCAACCATCCCAACCTTCCACCATCCCAACCTTCCACCATCCCAACCTTCCATCATCCCAACCTTCCACCATCCCAACCTTCCACCATCCCAACCTCCCACCATCCCAACCTTCCACCATCCCAACCTTCCACCACTCCAACCTTCCACCATCCCAACCTTCCACCATCCCAACCTTCCACCATTCCAACCTTCCACCATTCCAACCTTCCACCATTCCAACCTTCCACCATTCCAACCTTCCACCATTCCAACCTTCCATCACTCCAACCTTCCACCATCCCAACCTTCCACCATCCCAACCTTCCACCATCCCAACCTTCCACCATCTCAACCTTCCACCATCTCAACCTTCCACCATCCCAACCTTCCACCATCCCAACCTTCAACCATTCCAACCTTCCACCATCCCAACCTTCCACCATCTCAACCTTCCACCATCCCAACCTTCCACCATTCCAACCTTCCACCATCCCAACCTTCCACCAACCCAACCTTTCAACACTCCAACCTTCCACGATTCCAACCTTCCACCATTCCAAACTTCCACCATCCCAACCTTCCACCATCCCAACCTTCCACCATCCCAACCTTCCACCATTCCAACCTTCCACCATCCCAACCTTCCACCACCCCAACCTACAAACCTTCCACCATCCCAACCTTCCACCATCCCTACCTACAAACCTTCTATCATCCCAACCTACAAACCTTCCACCATCCCAACCTTCCACCATCTCAACCTTCCACCATTCCAACCTTCCACCATCCCAACCTTCCATCACTCCAACCTTCCACCATCCCAACCTTCCACCATCCCAACCTTCCACCATCCCAACCTTCCACCACCCCAACCTACAAACCTTCTACCACCCCAACCTACAAACCTTCCACCATCCCAACCTTCCACCACTCCAACCTTCCACCATCTCAACCTTCCACCATCCCAACCTTCCACCATCCCAACCTACAAACCTTCTACCATCCCAACCTACAAACCTTCCACCATCCCAACCTTCCATCACTCCAACCTTCCACCATCCCAACCTTCCACCATCCCAACCTTCCATCACTCCAACCTTCCACCATCCCAACCTTCCACCATCCCAACCTTCCACCATCCCAACCTACAAACCTTCTACCATCCCAACCTACAAACCTTCCACCATCCCAACCTTCCATCACTCCAACCTTCCACCATCCCAACCTTCCACCATCCCAACCTTCCACCATCCCAACCTTCCACCATTCCAACCTTCCATCACTCCAACCTTCCACCATCCCAACCTTCCACCATCCCAACCTTCCACCATCCCAACCTTCCACCACCCCAACCTACAAACCTTCCACCATCCCAACCTTCCACCATCCCAACCTTCCACCACCCCAACCTACAAACCTTCTACCACCCCAACCTACAAACCTTCCACCATCCCAACCTTCCAACCTTCCACCATTCCAACCTTCCACCATCCCAACCTTCCACCATCCCAACCTACCACCATCCCAACCTACAAACCTTCCACCATCCCAACCTTCCACCATCCCAACCTTCCACCATCTCAACCTTCCACCATCCCAACCTTCCAACCTTCCACCACTCCAACCTTCCACCACTCCAACCTTCCACCATCCCAACCTTCCACCATCCCAACCTACAAACCTTCCACCATCCCAACCTACAAACCTTCCACCATCCCAACCTTCCACCATCCCAACCTTCCACCATCTCAACCTTCCACCATCCCAACCTTCCACCATCCCAACCTTCCACCATCCCAACCTTCCACCATCCCAACCTTCCACCACTCCAACCTTCCACCACCCCAACCTACAAACCTTCCACCATCCCAACCTTCCACCACCCCAACCTACAAACCTTCTACCATCCCAACCTACAAACCTTCCACCATCCCAACCTTCCACCATCTCAACCTTCCACCATCCCAACCTTCCACCATCCCAACCTTCCACCATCCCAACCTTCCACCATCCCAACCTTCCACCATCCCAACCTCCCACCATCCCAACCTTCCACCATTCCAACCTTCCACCATCCCAACCTTCCACCATCCCAACCTACAAACCTTCCACCATCCCAACCTTCCACCACCCCAACCTTCCACCATCTCAACCTTCCACCATCCCAACCTACCACCACCCCAACCTACAAACCTTCTACCATCCCAACCTACAAACCTTCCACCATCCCAACCTTCCACCATCCCAACCTTTCACCATCCCAACCTTCCACCATCCCAACCTTCCACCATCCCAACCTTCCACCATCCCAACCTTCCACCATCCCAACCTTCCACCATCTCAACCTTCCACCATCCCAACCTTCCACCATCCCAACCTTCCACCATCCCAACCTTCCACCATCCCAACCTTCCACCATCCCAACCTTCCACCATCCCAACCTTCCACCATTCCAACCTTCCATCATTCCAACCTTCCACCATCCCAACCTTCCACCATTCCAACCTTCCACCATCCCAACCTTCCACCATTCCAACCTTCCAACATCCCAACCTTCCACCATTCCAACCTTCCATCATTCCAACCTTCCACCATTCCAACCTTCCATCATTCCAACCTTCCACCATCCCAACCTTCCACCATTCCAACCTTCCACCATCCCAACCTTCCACCATCCCAACCTTCCACCATCCCAACCTTCCACCATCCCAACCTTCCACCATCCCAACCTTCCACCATCCAAACCTTCCACCATCCCAACCTTCCACCATTCCAACCTTACACCATTCCAACCTTACACCATTCCAACCTTCCACCATTCCAACCTTCCACCATCCCAACCTTCCACCATCCCAACCTTCCACCATTCCAACCTTCCATCATTCCAACCTTCCACCATCCCAACCTTCCACTACCCCAACCCTTCCACCAACCCAAAATTCCACCACCTAGACTACAACCCTCCCCCTTTCCCCCCACCCCTTACTACCTTACCGACCATTATAAATCGAAGATTTCTATCACCGTCTCATAATGCTCTTGTGGACGTCACATCAATTTAGCTGACGTCAGCAATACTTGGTTATTTTTTTCGTCACCAGAGACAGTATGAGATCGATGATTAATTCATTGAGGGCTTAGCCACATCTTCAGGAGACATTTTTTTTATCATGTAGACAGGCACATCTTCAGGATTTTATATAGAATATTGGGTGTTCTGTTCGTAAATTATTAAGTTTTTATATAGAATATTGGGTGTTCTGTTCGTAAATTATTAAGTTTTTATATAGAATATTGGGTGTTCTGTTCGTAAATTATTAAGTTTTTATATAGAATATGAAAGTCATTGAACTAAAAGTTAAACTTGTATTGTCAAACGATATCAAATATCCTACCACAATCCTCCCTATACATAGGGGTCATCCATAAATGACGTCACGCTTTTTTGACAATTTTTACCTCCCCTCCGTCACACGTCGTCACAAAAAGCCTTACTCCCCCCCCCTAAGATGACGTCACACCTCAACTTACAACCCCCCCCCCTCAAAATTGCAGTTGCATTTTTTTTAAACATCGATATTTTTTCTAAAATTTTGTCTAAACTATTACAATTTATTAAAACAGTTATCTAAAACGCGAAATAACGTCTAAAATTCGTTTTCTAACATTGCTTTTTTTGTGATGCAAAAGTGTGACGTCGCAACATCTGAACTCCCCCCCCCCCCACTCATCACACATCGTCACAAAATTACGGACCCCCCCCTCTCCCCTACGAGTGTGACGTCATTTATGGATGACCCCCATACTGCACTTCTCATATCCTACCACAATCCTCCCAGATGCCACATCCCATATCCTACCACAATCCTCCCAGATGCCACATCCCATATCCTACCACAATCCTCCCAGATGCCACATCCCATATCCTACCTTCCATTTCCGTTTCATTCCAAAGAATTTGTAGTTTAAACACGTTGGTTTTCTCCAGGAAATTAAAAAAAGTTATACAAATATTTCTTGATTTTTTTTCCCGGTAAGCTCAAGGAAATGGGGGTCCTAGCGCTAAGCCTGTTCAGAATTCAAAAGGATTATTAAAGTGGACTTTGTTGTACGGACCAATACAATCCCTAAGTTCGTTTGTTCGTTTAAAAAAGCTATGTATGGAAATGTGTATGCGTATATAAATATATATGTGTATGCGTATATAAATGTATGTGTGTATGCATATATAAATGTATGTGTGTTTGTTTCACACACAACCAGACTCAGTTAAATACCGATCTACACAAAGCTACATACACAAAAACACATAGCGACACCAGCTACATACACAGCCACACACAGCCACACCACCTACACACACAGCCACACACAGCCACACCACCTACATACACAGCCACACACAGCCACACACAGCCACACACAGCCACACACAGCCACACCACCTACACACACAGCCACACACAGCCACACACAGCCACACACAGCCACACACAGCCACACCACCTACACACACAGCCACACACAGCCACACCACCTACATACACAGCCACACACAGCCACACACAGCCACACACAGCCACACACAGCCACACCACCTACACACACAGCCACACACAGCCACACACAGCCACACACAGCCACACCACCTACACACACAGCCACACACAGCCACACACAGCCACACCACCTACATACACAGCCACACACAGCCACACACAGCCACACACAGGCACACACAGCCACACACAGGCACACACAGCCACACACAGCCACACCACCTACACACACAGCCACACACAGCCACACACAGCCACACACAGCCACACCACCTACACACACAGCCACACACAGCCACACACAGCCACACACAGCCACACACAGCCACACACAGCCACACACAGCCACACCACCTACACACACAGCCACACACAGCCACACACAGCCACACACAGCCACACACAGGCACACACAGCCACACACAGCCACACCACCTACACACACAGCCACACACAGCCACACACAGCCATACACAGCCACACACAGTCACACACAGCCACACACAGCCACACCAGCTACACACACAGCCACATACAGCCACACCACCTACACACACAGCCACACACAGCCACACACAGCCACACACAGCCACACCACCTACATACACAGCCACACACAGCCACACCACCTACACACACAGCCACACACAGCCACACCACCTACATACACAGCCACACACAGCCACACCACCTACACACACAGCCACACACAGCCACACCAGCTACATACACAGCCATAACCATCTACACACACAGTCACACCACCTACACACACAGCCACACACAGCCACACCAGCTACATACACAGCCACACACAGCCCCACACAGCCACACACAGCCACACCACCTACACACACAGCCATAACCATCTACACACACACAGCCACACACAGCCACACACAGCCACACACAGCCACACCACCTACATACACAGCCACACACAGCCACACCACCTACATACACAGCCACACACAGCCACACACAGCCACACCACCTACACACACAGCCACACACAGCCACACCAGCTACACACACAGCCACACCACCTACACACACAGTCACACACAGCCACACACAGCCACACCAGCTACACACAGCCACATACAGCCACACCACCTACACACACAGCCACACACAGCCACACCACCTACACACACAGCCACACACAGCCACACACAGCCACACACAGCCACACACAGCCACACACAGCCACACCACCTACATACACAGCCACACACAGCCACACCACCTACATACACAGCCACACACAGCCACAGCCACACACCACACACAGCCACCACACAGCCACACACAGCAACACCACCACACACAGCCACACACAGCCACCACCTACCCACACACAGCACACCACCACACAGCCACACACAGCCACACACAGCCACACACAGCCACACACAGCCACACACAGCCACACCACCCTACAAACACAGCCACACACAGCCACACAGCCACCAACAGCACACAGCCACACACAGCCACACCACCTACATACACAGCCACACAGAGCCACACCACCTACACACACAGCCACATACAGCCACACCAGCTACATACACAGCCACACAGAGCCACACACAGCCACACACAGCCACACACAGCCACACCACCTACATACACAGCCACACACAGCCACACCACCTACATACACAGCCACACACAGCCACACACAGCCACACACAGCCACACCACCTACACACACAGCCACACACAGCCACACCACCTACATACACAGCCACACACAGCCACACCACCTACATACACAGCCACACACAGCCACACACAGCCACACACAGCCACACACAGCCACACCACCTACATACACAGCCACACACAGCCACACCACCTACATACACAGCCACACACAGCCACACCACCTACACACACAGCCACACACAGCCACACACAGCCACACACAGCCACACCACCTACATACACAGCCAAACACAGCCACACACAGCCACACACAGCCACACACAGCCACACACAGCCACACACAGCCACACCAGCTACATACACAGCCACACACAGCCACACACAGCCACACACAGTCACACACAGTCACACCACCTACATACACAGCCACACACAGCCAAACACAGCCACACACAGCCACACACAGCCACACACAGCCACACACAGTCACACCACCTACATACACAGCCACACACAGCCACACACAGCCACACACAGCCACACCACCTACATACACAGCCACACACAGCCATACACAGCCACACACAGTCACACCACCTACACACACAGCCACACACAGCCACACCACCTACATACACAGACACACACAGCCACACACAGCCACAACACCTACACACACAGTCACACACAGCCACAACACCTACACACACAGCCACACACAGCCACAACACCTACACACTCAGTCACACACAGCCACACACAGCCACACCACCTACACACACAGCCACACACAGCCACACACAGCCACACACAGCCACACACAGCCACACCAGCTACACACACAGCCACACACAGCCACACCACCTACACACACAGACACACACAGCCACACACAGCCACACACAGCCACACCATCTACACACAGCCACACACAGCCACACACAGCCACACACAGCCACACCACCTACACACACAGCCACACACAGCCACACACAGCCACACACAGCCACACACAGCCATCTATAGCTAAATACCAGAGAAAAACCCGTGGGATAAACAGAGACAATTCTACCAGAATAGCCACACAGACTAGACAATTCTATCAGAATAGCCACACAGACTAGACAATTCTATCAGAATAGCCACACAGACTAGACAATTCTATCAGAATAGCCACACAGACTAGACAATTCTATCAGAATAGCCACAGACTAGACAATTCTATCAGAATAGCCACACAGACTAGACAATTCTATCAGACTAGACAATTCTATCAGACTAGACAATTCTGTCAGAATAGCCACACAGACTAGACAATTCTATCAGAATAGCCACACAGACTAGACAATTCTATCAGACTAGACAATTCTATCAGACTAGACAATTCTATCAGAATAGACAATTCTATCAGAATAGCCACACAGACTAGACAATTCTATCAGAATAGCCACACAGACTAGACAATTCTATCAGAATAGCCACACAGACTAGACAATTCTATCAGAATAGCCACAGACTAGACAATTCTATCAGAATAGCCACACAGACTAGACAATTCTATCAGACTAGACAATTCTATCAGACTAGACAATTCTGTCAGAATAGCCACACAGACTAGACAATTCTATCAGAATAGCCACACAGACTAGACAATTCTATCAGACTAGACAATTCTATCAGACTAGACAATTCTATCAGAATAGACAATTCTATCAGAATAGCCACACAGACTAGACAATTCTACCAGAATAGCCACAGACTAGACAATTCTATCAGAATAGCCACAGACTAGACAATTCTATCAGAATAGCCACAGACTAGACAATTCTATCAGAATAGCCACACAGACTAGACAATTCTATCAGACTAGACAATTCTATCAGACTAGACAATTCTATCAGACTAGACAATTCTATCAGAATAGCCACACAGACTAGACAATTCTATCAGAATAGCCACAGACTAGACAATTCTATCAGAATAGCCACACAGACTAGACAATTCTATCAGACTAGACAATTCTATCAGACTAGACAATTCTATCAGACTAGACAATTCTATCAGAATAGCCACACAGACTAGACAATTCTACCAGAATAGCCACACAGACTAGACAATTCTATCAGACTAGACAATTCTATCAGACTAGACAATTCTATCAGAATAGCCACACAGACTAGACAATTCTATCAGAATAGCCACACAGACTAGACAATTCTATCAGACTAGACAATTGTATCAGAATAGCCACACAGACTAGACAATTCTATCAGAATAGCCACACAGACTAGACAATTCTATCAGAATAGCCACAGACTAGACAATTCTATCAGAATAGCCACACAGACTAGACAATTCTATCAGACTAGACAATTCTATCAGACTAGACAATTCTATCAGACTAGACAATTCTATCAGAATAGCCACACAGACTAGACAATTCTATCAGACTAGACAATTCTATCAGACTAGACAATTCTATCAGACTAGACAATTCTATCAGAATAGCCACACAGACTAGACAATTCTACCAGAATAGCCACACAGACTAGACAATTCTATCAGACTAGACAATTATATCAGACTAGACAATTCTTTCAGAATAGCCACACAGACTAGACAATTCTATCAGAATAGCCACACAGACTAGACGATTCTATCAGACTAGACAATTGTATCAGAATAGCCACACAGACTAGACAATTCTATCAGAATAGCCACACAGACTAGACAATTCTATCAGACTAGACAATTCTATCAGACTAGACAATTCTATCAGACTAGACAATTCTATCAGAATAGCCACACAGACTAGACAATTCTATCAGAATAGCCACAGACTAGACAATTCTATCAGAATCGCCACACAGACTAGACAATTCTATCAGACTAGACAATTCTATCAGACTAGACAATTCTATCAGACTAGACAATTCTATCAGAATAGCCACACAGACTAGACAATTCTACCAGAATAGCCACACAGACTAGACAATTCTATCAGACTAGACAATTCTATCAGACTAGACAATTCTATCAGAATAGCCACACAGACTAGACAATTTTATCAGAATAGCCACACAGACTAGACAATTCTATCAGAATAGCCACACAGACTAGACAATTCTATCAGACTAGACAATTCTATCAGACTAGACAATTCTATCAGACTAGACAATTCTATCAGAATAGCCACACAGACTAGACAATTCTACCAGAATAGCCACACAGACTAGACAATTCTATCAGACTAGACAATTCTATCAGACTAGACAATTCTAGCAGAATAGCCACACAGACTAGACAATTCTACCAGAATAGCCACACAGACTAGACAATTCTATCAGACTAGACAATTCTATCAGACTAGACAATTCTATCAGACTACACAATATGCATGAAAAGCTGGTTCCAAATTTGTGCTGCCAGAAAGTACATTTTTAAACCAAAATTGAATATTTTATAACATTTGTGTTATAAGTACAAAATTACTTCCCCTTTCATGAAGGCTTAAAATAGTCAAATAAATAATTACTAGAAGTATAATATTAATTTAGCAAAGAATTTTATTTGTAATTGGGATTAGTAGCGTCTGGGTGTTGAGGTGATTGGGGATGTTAATATATATATATATATATATATATATATATATATATATATATATATATATATATATATATATCATTTAATGTAAATACAATACTACGCTATACACAATAGATCACTATTGTGTATTTTTAACAAGGAAAACAATTGTTCTGACTTTTATTGTTTTACTCTTCTTGGCCATTCCGGGTGACTTCAATAAGAGGTTGAGGGCAGTTTTTTTAAATATTTGAATTGATAAAACAATTCTAAACGATTTTTCGACTGATAATATTCGATACAAAAATATGAAAATGAGTGTAATTGATGGTTCCTAAAACGGCTTTAACTTTTACAAATGTAACTATAATTTTATCGCTTGCCATATTTTTTAAAAGATTTTTTTTAAAATGTAGTATCATGCCTGTTGTACCATAGCAACCATTGAGTCGATACTTCAACCAAAACACAAGCACTGTAACCATAGCAACAATTGAGTCTATACTTCAACCAAAACATAAGCACTGTAACCATAGCAACCATTGAGTCGATACTTCAACCAAAACACAAGCACTGTAACCATAGCAACCATTGAGTCGATACTTCAAACAAAACACAAGCACTGTAACCATAGCAACCATTGAGTCGATACTTCAAACAAAACACAAGCACTGTAACCATAGCAACCATTGAGTCGATACTTCAAACAAAACACAAGCACTGTAACCATAGCAACCATTGGATCGATACTTCAAACAAAACACAAGCACTGTAACCATAGCAACACTGGTGTTTTCTGACCTGTAGCGACAACAAACGGAATGTGATGGTCAACTTCAGCATCCAGCCTCAGCCTGGCTACAACACCAGCGCGCCCCTCCCCATCCTGAGCAAGCAGCTGGAGGCGATACTGGCCCGAGGTTTCAAGAACAGCATCTTCGTCATCGACCCAAGCTCCATCTTTATTCGGCCAAACGGTGAGACCTTCGTTTTTCGATCCTCGAACTTCGAACTATTCTGTCTATTTCAATTGAGCTGAAGTAACCCTGAACTTTGATTAAACGCTAATATTTTCATCACTCAAAGTTGTTTTTTTCTTTAAATAAATATATTTTAATAAAACCATTTAATAAATATATTTTAATCAAAACATTTAATAAATATATTTTAATCAAAACATTTAATAAATATATTGTAAAAATTAACTAGTCATAAATATGTTGTAATAAAATATCTTTCATAAAACAATGTAATTAATATATTTATAAAAATCTTTAATAAGTATATTTTAATATATTTATATTATTTAAATATTTAATATTTGGCAATACACATCTTGTAATATGGTCTTTAAATAAGTAGGCCCTGTCTCTTAATAATATTTGTAAAAAAAAAATTAAAATAAATGTTTTTAAATAAAAATGTAATGTTATAATTATGTTTTTAAATAAATATGTAATGTTATAATTATGTTTTTAAATAAAAATGTAGTGTTATAATTATGTTTATAAATAAAAATGTAATGTTATAATTATGTTTTTAAATAAAAAAGTAATGTTATAATTATGTTTTTAAATAAAAATGTAATGTTATAATTATGTTTTTGCGTATTCGATAATTACATTGACCTCTTATTTTTAAATCACAGCTTTGATAAGGCCGAACATAACTCTACCTCCACAAGGTAAGTGACATTCAAATGACATAGTGACATTCAAATAACCAAGTAACATCTGAATGACAGAGTGACATCTCACAGTCTAATGCAGTTACAACTAAGCAAGTAACATCCAAATGACCGAGTAACATCCAAATGACGGAGTAACATCCAAATGACCGAGTAACATCCAAATGACCGAGTAACATCCAAATGACCGAGTAACATCCAAATGACCGAGTAACATCCAAATGACAGAGTTTTAAATGACCGAGTAACATCCAAATGACCGAGTAACATCCAAATGACAGAGTTTTAAATGACCGAGTAACATCCAAATGACAGAGTTTTAAATGACCGAGTAACATCCAAATGACCGAGTAACATCCAAATGACCGAGTGACATCCAAATGACCGAGTGACATCCAAATGACAGAGTTTTAAATGACCGAGTAACATCCAAATGACCGAGTAACATCCAAATGACCGAGTGACATCCAAATGACGGAGTAACATCCAAATGACCGAGTAACATCCAAATGACCGAGTAACATCCAAATGACAGAGTTTTAAATGACCGAGTAACATCCAAATGACCGAGTAACATCCAAATGACAGAGTTTTAAATGACCGAGTAACATCCAAATGACCGAGTGACATCCAAATGACGGAGTAACATCCAAATGACGGAGTAACATCCAAATGACCGAGTAACATCCAAATGACCGAGTAACATCCAAATGACCGAGTAACATCCAAATGACCGAGTAACATCCAAATGACCGAGTGACATCCAAATGACCGAGTGACATCCAAATGACGGAGTAACATCCAAATGACCGAGTGACATCCAAATGACCGAGTGACATCCAAATGACCGAGTGACATCCAAATGACCGAGTGACATCCAAATGACCGAGTGACATCCAAATGACCGAGTGACATCCAAATGACCGAGTGACATCCAAATGACCGAGTGACATCCAAATGACCGAGTGACATCCAAATGACGGAGTAACATCCAAATGACCGAGTGACATCCAAATGACCGAGTGACATCCAAATGACCGAGTGACATCCAAATGACCGAGTGACATCCAAATGACGGAGTAACATCCAAATGACCGAGTGACATCCAAATGACCGAGTGACATCCAAATGACCGAGTGACATCCAAATGACCGAGTGACATCCAAATGACCGAGTGACATCCAAATGACCGAGTGACATCCAAATGACCGAGTAACATCCAAATGACCGAGTGACATCCAAATGACGGAGTAACATCCAAATGACCGAGTAACATCCAAATGACCGAGTGACATCCAAATGACGGAGTAACATCCAAATGACCGAGTAACATCCAAATGACCGAGTAACATCCAAATGACCGAGTAACATCCAAATGACCGAGTGACATCCAAATGACCGAGTGACATCCAAATGACGGAGTGACATCCAAATGACCGAGTGACATCCAAATGACCGAGTGACATCCAAATGACGGAGTAACATCCAAATGACCGAGTGACATCCAAATGACCGAGTGACATCCAAATGACCGAGTGACATCCAAATGACCGAGTGACATCCAAATGACCGAGTGACATCCAAATGACCGAGTGACATCCAAATGACCGAGTAACATCCAAATGACCGAGTGACATCCAAATGACGGAGTAACATCCAAATGACGGAGTAACATCCAAATGACCGAGTAACATCCAAATGACCGAGTAACATCCAAATGACCGAGTAACATCCAAATGACCGAGTAACATCCAAATGACCGAGTGACATCCAAATGACCGAGTGACATCCAAATGACGGAGTAACATCCAAATGACCGAGTGACATCCAAATGACCGAGTGACATCCAAATGACCGAGTGACATCCAAATGACCGAGTGACATCCAAATGACCGAGTGACATCCAAATGACCGAGTGACATCCAAATGACCGAGTGACATCCAAATGACGGAGTAACATCCAAATGACCGAGTGACATCCAAATGACCGAGTGACATCCAAATGACCGAGTGACATCCAAATGACCGAGTGACATCCAAATGACCGAGTGACATCCAAATGACCGAGTGACATCCAAATGACCGAGTGACATCCAAATGACCGAGTGACATCCAAATGACCGAGTGACATCCAAATGACCGAGTGACATCCAAATGACCGAGTGACATCCAAATGACGGAGTAACATCCAAATGACCGAGTGACATCCAAATGACCGAGTGACATCCAAATGACCGAGTGACATCCAAATGACCGAGTGACATCCAAATGACCGAGTGACATCCAAATGACCGAGTGACATCCAAATGACCGAGCGACATCCAAATGACCGAGTGACATCCAAATGGCCGAGTGACATCCAAATGACCGAGTGACATCCAAATGACCGAGTGACATCCCACCGACCTGGAAAGCCCATGTGAGCTGATGAAGCTGATCTCTCGCAGGCAAATGTGTGCCGCTGAGCGTGTCTGTCTGTGCCAACAGCAACACCTCCTACCCCAACTTCCTGCACCAGCAGACCCAGACTGAGGCCGAGATGACGGTCAAGCAACATTACGGCCTCAGCTTCCAGCCCGCCTGTTACGTCACGGCCGGCGACTACTTCTGCGCAGTTATCTCCCCCCAGTGTGGAGCTGACGGTAGACCCATACCCCCCTGTCGTCGCTTCTGCTTGAGTAAGTCCTCTCATATAAGTAACGCATGGGGGGGGGGGGCTATTCTACTTACAGATGCTATCATCTACCGCGAGCCAGTAAATGTCCGGTTAAACCCAGCTTGGCAGTGAATGTCCGGTTAAACATAACTTGGTTAACATCTAAATTTACGCAATTTTTTTTTTAACTAAACATCATCAAATCATCATAACCTTATCAAATATAATGACCAGTAGCCAAATGCAACTAATGACTAATCACTACTCTTAATTAAACTAAACTTAACCTAGCATATGTAAGCCTTGACATGGGGCGTCTATTCTAATCCCTAGCTATTGGCTCAGTTGACTGAAACCAGACTGGTCAAATCCTAACCTCAGTCTTAATTAGTCTAAAATGAAACCAAAAAGCTTATCAATTTAGAAAATTCGTTACACTAAGAAAAATGGAACCAAATTCAAATACTAAATATAATTCAAACACTACACAATAAGAAATCTAAAAGTGACAAAATACCCAATCGGACTACACACAAATCGAAACCACAAAAATACAATACAAAAACTGAACCATTTGACACAGGCCTCGACATTCCCACAGAATGTCCCTCCCTATACCACACAGGCCCCGCCCACAGAATGTCCCTCCCTATACGACACAGGCCCCGCCCACAGAATGTCCCTCCCTATACGACACAGGCCCCGCCCACAGAATGTCCCTCCCTATACGACACAGGCCCCGCCCACAGAATGTCCCTCCCTATACCACACAGGCCCCGCCCACAGAATGTCCCTCCCTATACGACACAGGCCCCGCCCACAGAATGTCCCTCCCTATACCACACAGGCCCCGCCCACAGAATGTCCCTCCCTATACCACACAGGCCCCGCCCACAGAATGTCCCTCCCTATACCACACAGGCCCCGCCCACAGAATGTCCCTCCCTATACCACACAGGCCCCGCCCACAGAATGTCCCTCCCTAAACCACAAAGGCCCCGCCCACAGAATGTCCCTCCGTGATACACACACCACGATCGCGAACTTATTGTTTTAGGTATGTAAAATCGGCCGAGACTAGTAATGTTAAAAAAAGGTGACTCATTAAATTTTAGTAATCATTTCACATTTTTAGGAGGTTTTATGTTTTGAAAGTTACAAAAATGTTTCAAGGTTTCATTCATGTAGGCCCAACTGTTTTAAACAATAAGGCCTATATTAAAACTTTTCAGTAAAAAATAAAGACTAGCGATGTTTCCATCAGATGCAAGCAAGCTCTTTTACAATGGCAGCCATTTTGTTGAAGTTTTTTTTTGTAAAATTATAGTAAGAGATTCAGGGGAAGCCACTCTAACGTACAGATGGCCGCTTTTTATATAGCAAATCCTGCTCGCAAACACTGCTGTTTAAAGTTAATTTCTTGCCTATATTGATATTGATATATTTAGCCATTGATTTTGGTTTATTATTCAGTTATCTATAATATTTGTCAGAAATATATCACAGTATACTTCTATTAAGGCCTTAACAATGAGGCAACTTTTTTTTCACATTACTAGCCTCTGCCGATTTTACGCTCCTAAAATAATCGATTACCCAAAATTTTGCTCTAAGCTAAAGTACACACACACACGACAGCTACACACAAGAAGATAGTCCCTAACTCAACTATAACAGCTACACACAAGAAGATAGTCCCTAACTCAACTATAACAGCTACACACAAGAAGATAGTCCCTAACTCAACTATAACAGCTACACACAAGAAGATAGTCCCTAACTCAACTATAACTGCTACACACAAGAAGATAGTCCCTAACTCAACTATAACAGCTACACACAAGAAGATAGTCCCTAACTCAACTATAACAGCTACACACAAGAAGATAGCCCCTAACTCAACTATAACTGCTACACACAAGAAGATAGTCCCTAACTCAACTATAACAGCTACACACAAGAAGATAGTCCCTAACTCAACTATAACAGCTACACACAAGAAGATAGTCCCTAACTCAACTATAACAGCTACACACAAGAAGATAGTCCCTAACTCAACTATAACAGCTACACACAAGAAGATAGTCCCTAACTCAACTATAACAGCTACACACAAGAAGATAGTCCCTAACTCAACTATAACAGCTACACACAAGAAGATAGTCCCTAACTCAACTATAACAGCTACACACAAGAAGATAGTCCCTAACTCAACTATAACAGCTACACACAAGAAGATAGTCCCTAACTCAACTATAACAGCTACACACAAGAAGATAGTCCCTAACTCAACTATAACAGCTACACACAAGAAGATAGTCCCTAACTCAACTATAACAGCTACACACAAGAAGATAGTCCCTAACTCAACTATAACAGCTACACACAAGAAGATAGTCCCTAACTCAACTATAACTAACAACACGACATAAAACTTGAGGTGGGACACTATAACAAACTTTGCATACAAACAAATTTAAAGAATATTAACTAAACAGCACAAGCAGCCCTAAACAATGGCGGACTACTTAACTACAACAACAATCTTCAACAGGAAAGAAAAAGATATATTCGCTTTTTTTACTTTCTCGTATATACGAAGTATAGAGAAAGTATTGTAATCGTGCAAAAAAAAATCGAGATTTTTACAAATCTCGACGTTTTACACCTCACTGATACGGAAAAACATAATTTTGCAATCTTGTCCGTATGTCTGTGTGTGTGTGTGTCTGTCTGTCTGTCTATGTGTAAACACGATTACTTGAGTACCGTTACAGCTACGTTGATGAAATTTCATATATAGGTATTTTATCAAAATCGTAGATCCGTATAAACTTTTGAGCGATTTCCGACAACCGGAAGTGGTACTTTTTCTACTTTGAATTTTTCAAAAGACTATAACTTGAGTACTATTTCAGATAGATAAATGAAATTTCAAATGTAAGTAAAAGATCTAATTCTCTACCTTCTATCAAATTTACTAATTTACGCTATTTCCGATTTCTCAAAAAACGCATGTAAATTTATAAAGAACTAATAATATTACGCACTATTATGCGCTTTTTGCTTTGGCGTTCACTTGGTGCGCAATTCTTTTTTTCTACTAGATTTTATTCTATTTTTAAAAGTTTAAGTAAACAAAAATCATGTCTATATTCCGAGTTGCCATCCCACGTAGTGTTATATTAGAATATTCGAGAAAGTTTAGGGGAGATCACTCCCGGTTTATTTTAAATTGAAAGTCGTAAAATAATAATTGTTATGTTAAATAACTCCAGCCCCTTACACATAGCAAAAGCAAACTAAATTGGACCTATCTAACATAGCTACATAGAACTAAACCCAATTAACATAGCTAAATTAAACTAAACCTAATTAACTAAACCTGTCTAACATAGCTACATTGAACTAAACCTATCTAACATAGCTACATTGAACTAAACCTATCTAATATAGCTAAAGGGGAGGGAAGAGTGAAATATTTTAGGACTCACGAACCCTAACCCTAAACCTGAATCCTAACCTAAGCATTACCTTAACCTTAACTGAAGCTTAGGGTTTGTAGATGTTTGTGTGTTTTTAGGATAAGGTTTAGACTAAATTTGTAATCGACAGTGTGTGGTGTTACGCAGGGTTATTTCCTGCTCTCTCTATACCATATATACTTATAGACATCTATACCATATATACATATACATATATAGACATCTATACCATATATATATATATATATATATATATATATATATATATATATATATATATATATATATATATATATATATATATATATATATACATCTATACCATATATACATATAGACATGTATGAATATGTTTGAACTGTGCTGACCTAGATGTGAAAAGAATGTGTACACGTGATACACACGAATCAAGTTTCCTGAACATGCACTCGTGTGACGAGTTCCCGGACAGTGAGGACCCAAAGATCTGCGTCAGGGACCCCAATCAGGGTGAGTCGTATGTACCCGTCCTATATATAGAGGTCTATGTGGGTACCCGTCCTATATATAGAGGTCTATGTGGGTACTCGTCCTATATGTAGAGGTCTATGTGGGTACCCGTCCTATATATAGAGCTCTATGTGGGTACCCGTCCTATATATAGAGGTCTATGTGGGTACCCGTCCTATATATAGAGGTCTATGTGGGTACCCGTCCTATATATAGAGATCTATGTGGGTACCCGTCCTATATATAGAGGTCTCTGTGGGTACCCGTCCTTTATATAGAGGTCTATGTGGGTACCCGTCCTATATATAGAGGTCTATGTGGGTACCCGTCCTATATATAGAGGTCTATGTGGGTACCCGTCCTATATATAGAGGTCTATGTGGGTACCCGTCCTATATATAGAGGTCTATGTGGGTACCCGTCCTATATATAGAGGTCTATGTGGGTACCCGTCCTATATATAGAGGTCTATGTGGGTACCCGTCCTATATATAGAGGTCTACGTGCAGAGTCAAAATGGCCAATTACAAAACGGCCCTGTCAAAAAAAAACCCAACATGACGGCCTTGATATAAGAGTCACGTCAAATCAACCCCGTCAAATAGGCCAGCGACAAATGGACCCCGTCATATAGGCTCCCGTAATTTTTGTTCCCGTCAAAACAGCCCCGTTATTACGACTCCCGACAAATAGGCTCCTGTCATTTTGGCTCCCGACAAAAGGACCCCTGTTAATACGGTTTCTGTAGAGACTAAGTCTCCCGGCGAAACGTCCTCTTTGAATATGACACCTGCCAGTGGCACCCCTTCATCAATATGACACCTAACCGTGGCACCCCTTCATCAATATGACACCTAACCGTGGCACCCCTTCATCAATATGACACCTAACCGTGGCACCCCTTCATCAATATGACACCTAACCGTGGCACTCCTTCATCAATATGACACCTAACCATGGCACCCCTTCATCAATATGACACCTAACCGTGGCACCCCTTCATCAATATGACACCTAACCGTGGCACCCCTTCATCAATATGACACCTAACCGTGGCACTCCTTCATCAATATGACACCTAACCGTGGCACCCCTTCATCAATATGACACCTAACCGTGGCACCCCTTCATAAATATGACACCTAACCATGGCACCCCTTCATCAATATGACACCTAACCGTGGCACCCCTTCATCAATATGACACCTAACCGTGGCACCCCTTCATCAATATGACACCTAACCGTGGCGCCCCTTCATCAATATGACACCTAACCGTGGCACCCCTTCATCAATATGACACCTAACCGTGGCACCCCTTCATCAATATGACACCTAACCGTGGCACCCCTTCATCAATATGACACCTAACCGTGGCACCCCTTCATCAATATGACACCTGCCAGTGGGACCCCTTCATCAATACTCTTTAGAGTTGGCTTAGCCAACACTCTTAAGTAATACAACGTATGCATCTCTTGTTCGGCAGGTCTTATTTTTATTTTATTTTATCTAGTATGCTTGTAGGTTATCAAAACAAAATGACGTTATCCTAGGAACGTTTTGACGAGGCCTTTTTGTCCCGGGCAGTTTTGGCGAGGTACCAGTTGTCTATGTAGGAACCCGCGTAGAGTTGACTTGGTGTAGAGTTGACTTAGTGTAGAGTTGACTTGGTGTAGAGTTGACTTGGTGTAAAGTTGACTTGGTGTAGAGTTGACTTGGTGTAGAGTTGACTTGGTGTAGAGTTGACTTGGTGTAGAGTTGACTTGGTGTAGAGTTGACTTGGTGTAGAGTTGACTTGGTGTAGAGTTGACTTGGTGTAGAGTTGACTTGGTGTAGAGTTGACTTGGTGTTCTCCCCTCTACAGCAGGCACGTGTGTTCCTGTCACAGTCCCCAACAGCTACTGCGCCAGCCAGGGTTTCAACCAGACAGCTTTCCCCAACACCCTCTACCCCGAGGACAGCTCCATTTATGTCGTCATGCACTTCATGGAAGGTCAGTTGATGTTACAGGTCATGCACTTCATGGAAGGTCAGTTTAGGTTACAGGTCATGCACTTCATGGAAGGTCAGTTGATGTTACAGGTCATGCACTTCATGGAAGGGCAGTTGATGTTACAGGTCATGCACTTCATGGAAGGTCAGTTGATGTTACAGGTCATGCACTTCATGGAAGGTCAGTTTATGTTACAGGTCATGCACTTCATGGAAGGTCAGTTGAAGTTACTGGTCATGCACTTCATGGAAGGTCAGTTTATGTTACAGGTCATGCACTTCATGGAAGGTCAGTTTAGGTTACAGGTCATGCACTTCATGGAAGGTCAGTTTAGGTTACAGGTCATGCACTTCATGGAAGGTCAGTTGAAGTTACTGGTCATGCACTTCATGGAAGGTCAGTTTATGTTACAGGTCATGCACTTCATGGAAGGTCAGTTGATGTTACAGGTCATGCACTTCATGTAAGGTCAGTTTATGTTACAGGTCATGCACTTCATTGAAGGTTAGTTTAGGTTACAGGTCATGCACTTCATTGAAGGTCAGTTGATGTTACAGGTCATGCACGTCATGGAAGGTCAGTTTATGTTACAGGTCATGCACTTCATGGAAGGTCAGTTGATGTTACAGGTCATGCACTTCATGTAAGGTCAGTTTATGTTACAGGTCATGCACTTCATTGAAGGTCAGTTTAGGTTACAGGTCATGCACTTCATTGAAGGTCAGTGTAGGTTACAGGCAGCAATCGTGCTACGGTTAACCAACCGTGGCATTTGTCGCATTCGGGCAAGTGTCCATTCGGGCATTTGTCGCATTCGGGCAAGTGTCCATTCGGGCATTTGTGTCATTCGAGATAACGTCCGGCTCCCAAGTGTGTGTGTGTGTGTCTGTTTATGTAAGTGTTTGTGTTTAAGTGTGTGGGGGAGGGTAGCTGACACTATTAGAAGAATAGCTGTGCATTGGATTATGCTTAAGTAATTGATTTATCTTTGATGTGTGATATTTTTAATGGGTTATTTTCTATTCTTATTAAAAGTTGTGTGATACATGACTAAAATCAATGTATATTAATTCACGGATTTGTGTCTTTGTCATAAATATTTTTCAATATGTAATAAGTTAAATAAACCATTTTGTTTTTTCAATTACTGTTTAAAAGTGCATGTTACAAAATAATACAAATTTTGAAATGTATTAAAACTCCACTGTAAATAAATGACGTTAAATGGAAACCATAAACAACATAAAGCGATCAACAGATAAATTGAACTGGTTGGCTTGCCACATGACTCTTTTCGTCAACTGAACATTTGAAAACAATTATTTCACGCCTTTAATCAGTTTGACAATTAAAAAACCAAAAAAAAAAAAAAAAAAAAAAATCAAACGGACACAAACCAAATCCAAACGCAAACCTAACCACAAACGCAAACCCAACCCAAACACAAAGAAAACGCAAACATAAACATGAACGCAAAGTGCTCTTAGTCTAGTCCGGGGCGCCAAATCGCACCATACTGGGGCTACGGCGGATGCGGCTGATCCAACTTACTAAACGATTATAGTACCCCCAACTTATATATAGTCTGTCTTTTGCACTCGCTTAGGTGAACATAAGCCCCATAGCTAACACGGGAAAGCCCGGGGCGCCAAATAGCACCCTGTCGGGGCGCCGGAGGACGCCCTGATTCGATTCAGTTAAAGACTATTGTTACGCAACTCTACAACTGATAGATTTAACGCAACACTCGGATTCTTTTGGGATGGTTCTAGACTGATGAACTATACGAAACTATAAAAGATTACTAGAAACACAACTCTTTGCAGACTCGAAATCTAATGTCTAGGGTTATATATAAATGCAGAGAACTTCTGAATCTAATAGAACTTTTAATCAAATCCAAAACTTTCTAAAGAGCAACAAGTTTAAATAATAAAATACAATGCATAATATATAAAGCTCAATTCTGAATGTAACATGTTTGTAATAAATTTGTTTGTCGTGGATACTTCAATGGATTTAAGTGTTAGATTATTAAAAAATTTCTATTGAAAGTCTTTACAAACAATTTTCATTTTATGTACTTAGAATAATAATTTTCAATTATGAACATTACATAAAAATTTTAAAAAGTGTATCAACGTTTATAAAATTTCTAAAATTGTGTCTGAAATGTATTGACTGCACAGTTACTTCCCTTTAAAAAAATCATTAAATCGGGGGAAGAAAGAATTTACTTTTTATTACTTTGTTTTGGTGTTAAGAAAAAAAATAATTACATAATTAGCGGGGATTGATTAAGTGCAATGTCGTTGGTATTTTTAATACTGCCTTTTATTTATTCTATACACTGAACATACTGTTCAATAATTATTTTTTTTAAATCAATAACATTTAATAAGCCAGGTCCTACAAATCATATATGTTTATTTCTTTCCATTTACGGATAAGCTTTGAGTATTATCATTTTATTCACTAAATTAAAACAGGCGCGCCCCTGCACGGTTCGATTTGGCAGCCTGGGCTATCGTGTGAGCGCTATGCTGCATAATTTTGTTTTAAACAGTGCGATAGACTATGGATAAGAATGGTTACTATAATCTTTAAGTGAATCAAACCCGGGCGTCCTCCGGCACCCCGACAGGGTGCTATTTGGCGCCGCGGTCCTTCCCGTGTACGCTATGGTACCTACGTTCTCTCTCTCTCTCTCTCTCTCTCTCTCTCTCTCTCTCTCTCTCTCTCTCTCCAAAGCATAATGGGATATCGACACAAAGGCGAAGGACTATAGGAAGGATTATAGGAAGGATCCAAAACACGAGTAACAAGAGCACAGTTTTGAACACCGTCGCATGAGTCTTATCCATAGTCTATCGCACTGTTTAAAACGAAATTATGCACAATGGCGCTCACAAATCGAACCTTGCCGGGGCGTCGCGGACGCGCCTGATTCAATTTAGTGAAAGATTAAAATACCTCAAGCTTATCCGCAAACGATAAGATAGAAGTAAATATAGAGGACATTTAGGAGCTGGTTTCTTAACGGTTATAGATTTTTTTTTTAAATAATTAGCAAACAGTAAGTTCAGTGTGTAAAATAAATAAAAGGCAGTATTTAAAATGCCTACATCATTGCAATAGATCAATCCACGCTTATTATGTGCTTATTTTTTTCCTAACACCAAAACAAAGTAATAAAAAGTAACACCCCCCCCCCCCCCCCCCCCACGATATAATTATTTTTTTTTAAGGATCCAAGACATGAAGTGCCTGGTCATATTCAACTTCTGAAAAACTAGCACACGTTTAAAAATACCAGATTAGTAACGTTTTGATGACATAAAAAGCTGCTTGAGTTAGGTGTTGGACTGATAAAAAGCTGCTTGAGTTAGGTGTTGGACTGATAAAAAGCTGCTTGAGTTAGGTGTTGGACTGATAAAAAGCTGCTTCAGTTAGGTGTTGGACTGATAAAAAGCTGCTTGAGTTAGGTGTTGGACTGATAAAAAGCTGCTTCAGTTAGGTGTTGGACTGATAAAAAGCTGCTTCAGTTAGGTGTTGGACTGATAAAAAGCTGCTTGAGTTAGGTGTTGGACTGATAAAAAGCTGCTTGAGTTAGGTGTTGGACTGATAAAAAGCTGCTTGAGTTAGGTGTTGGACTGATAAAAAGCTGCTTGAGTTAGGTGTTGGACTAGATTTAGAGAGGCCGTACTTCTCACGTGTTGGAAAAGCTCTGACTTATTCGTGTACCAGAAACTAAATGGATACATTCAACGAGATAGAATCACAACTAAATGGATACATTCACCGAGATAGAATCACAACTAAATGGATACATTCAACGATATAGAATCACAACTAAATGGATACATTCACCGAGATAGAATCACAACTAAATGGATACATTCAACGATATAGAATCACAACTAAATGGATACATTCACCGAGATAGAATCACAACTAAATGGATACATTCAACGATATAGAATCACAACTAAATGGATACATTCACCGAGATAGAATCACAACTAAATGGATACATTCAACGATATAGAATCACAACTAAATGGATACATTCACCGAGATAGAATCACAACTAAATGGATACATTCAACGATATAGAATCACAACTAAATGGATACATTCACCGAGATAGAATCACAACTAAATGGATACATTCAACGATATAGAATCACAACTAAACGGATACATTCACCGAGATAGAATCACAACTAAATGGAGACATTCAACGATATAGAATCACAACTAAATGGATACATTCACCGAGATAGAATCACAACTAAATGGATACATTCAACGATATAGAATCACAACTAAATGGATACATTCACCGAGATAGAATCACAACTAAATGGATACATTCAACGATATAGAATCACAACTAAATGGATACATTCACCGAGATAGAATCACAACTAAATGGATACATTCAACGATATAGAATCACAACTAAATGGATACATTCACCGAGATAGAATCACAACTAAATGGATACATTCAACGATATAGAATCACAACTAAATGGATACATTCACCGAGATAGAATCACAACTAAATGGATACATTCAACGATATAGAATCACAACTAAATGGATACATTCACCGAGATAGAATCACAACCAAATGGATACATTCAACGATATAGAATCACAACTAAATGGATACATTCACCGAGATAGAATCACAACTAAATGGATACATTCAACGTTATAGAATCACAACTAAATGGATACATTCAACGAGATAGAATCCCAATATTTCCACAAAATTGTCATGTCCATGTTTCTTGGATAGCGAATGGAAAACATGATTCCCATTAAATATAGTAGAATTTTGTATTGGTCCTTAAGTGACAACTAATACAACACATGGGTATTACTGCTGTTACCTTCCGGTTGGTTTCTGATAAACACAACTCTTCGTGACTTCGTTCGCTACTTTTATTCCGTCTCAAATACATTCAAGCGTAGCCCTCGTCCTACCCGCTATCAACTAACCAGCTGACTGACCCCCTACAATCGTTCACTCGCCCTTTGATACCCGCATTCGACCTTGGGATTACAATACATAAACATACAAGGGTAACTACACAGTAGGGTGAGCTCCACTCACACAGGCACTCTCCCCTAGTTCTAGACTATTCTAACCTATTCTAATCTGACCTACAACTGACCCGTAACAACTGCCATTACCCTTACTCAATCTTTAATCAATCAGAAAAAGAAATCCGTCCGCTTCACCAGTATAAGCTAATATACTTGGCTATGATTTGACCAATCAAACGATGAGCTGGTGTTTCATCATGTTTTTATGTGAATTTTCACTAAATACCAAGATTCTGTGTTGCGTATGTTTATGCATTTTTCCCAAATTGGAGAGTTCCTCTGAGCGTCACTAGAAACGTTTGTATTGTGAAGTTTGTATTGTGGTTTGCATTGTGACGTTTGTGTTGTGACGTTTGAGTAGTGACGTTTGTATTGTCACGTTTGTATTGTGACGTTTGTGTTGTGAGGTTTGTGTTGTGGCGTTTGTTATGAAGTCTAATCCAACTGCACTTTTTAAAACTGTATTTTTCAAAATTATAAATAGAGCTATGTTAACAGTAGGTATATCGATCAATGTGTACAAAGTGTACGAAATTTGCAATTACATATATATATATATATATATATATATATATATATATATATATATATATATATATATATATATATATATATATATAT